>NW_025225212.1:0-3819 GCF_018294505.1 Triticum aestivum | reverse complement strand
ACCATTTGAACTTCTGTACTTAATTGTATTCTATGTATGGTCACTGATCCAACAACTTGCTATTTGTGTTTTACTCCCTTGAATCTTAAATATTTATTCATTTTGTTCATATCATCTGACCGGAGGCTCATAATACATGCTTCGTGAGAATCAGATTATCGAGTTTGAGACGCATGCTTCCTACTAGTTTGTTTCTGAATATATGCCCTTATAGATGTATAGTTTCCACTACAAGAAATATGGTGAATTGTGACCTTTCATAACGACCCTGAGTCGAATTGTCATAAATCCATGACCATTTCGAACCAATTGGTCGTAAGCTGTGCGGGAGGGTCCAAACCTTAAAGCATAACGACAATTTTGATTAAAAAGGTCATAATTTTCTTACACGAAATGATCATGAGCAGACAACACTGATTTACTTCTCTATTTCTACTTGATTACGACCAATCTAGATGGTCATATCTTCTAATTTGTAATGCTTGAAGTGATTGGACGGCCACCTCAGCAATTTCGCCTATGTGTAATGTCCATGTGTCAGCCACCTCACTAGTTTCATCTATGTGTCATGTCCATGTGTCAATTTCCGCTTACATTTCTCTATGACAGATGGGACCCACCAGCAACTTGACATGCAGAACCGACCACATACATGACACGTGGGCACCACCAAACCTTACATGCAGGACCGACACGTGGGCCCCACCTAACTGCCATGCGGGACCCACCATCGACATGAAACGTGGGCTCACCAAACGGCCATGCAGGACCCACCGATAAATTGAAACGTAGGCCCAACAGAACAGACAAGTGGGACCCACTAGTGACATGACGAGCGGGACCAGAAAACTGAAAAAGAAATCTCTACTCCTAATGGAGAAGTTGGTGAATAGTCCGCCGGTTATTTTTTGCTGGTTTTATTTCGCCTCATCATTTTCGTTGGTTTTATTTCGCTGGTTTTATTTCGTCTCCCTCCCACTTGCCTTTTTGCTTCACCACTCACATAAACCCATCAGATTAGTTACCATATAAAAAATAAATCGCAATCAATCAAGTATTGATGATCAGATTAGTTACCATATAAAAAATAAATCGCAATCAATCAAGTATTGATGGGATATTTCCTTATATTGATGTGATTTTCCATTTTTTATCATCAATCATCTCTACTGTCTAAAAAAATGCGTAGCTTTCCTTTTCCTGCCAACCGACCGCGTCCCGTCTCCCTACATTCGCCCTCGTTGCTCTGCCTCCCGCACGAAAAAAACCCGCACGATGGAAAACCCCAGCCGCCTGCTTCCCCTCCTCTCGACCGCTCCATACGTCCAGATCGCGGCCCCATCCCCATCCTCCTCTCACGTCACGCCTGCCGATGGACTGCCGCCACCACCCTCCTACTCTCTCGCCGCCGCCGTCCTCCCGCTCGCATATATTCAAAAAAAAGGTCAATAAACGAAAGCAATGATGAATTAACGACCAAAATGGGGAGTCATAATTGACTATATTTCTTGTAGTGTCCACCCATATATTAATATGACCCTCAGCTTTGAGATGTGTATACACCTTACACTGATACACTGAACTAATGTAGGTATCTTGTCATAATTCATGATTTATGGGAAGAAAAATTATGGGAAGGGATCACCTTGCTTTCTCCAACAGGAATAATCTAGGCAGTCGGCTAATCACCACAACCCGCGATTTTGATGTCTCCAAATCATGTTGCCCATCCGCAGATGATTCAATTTATAAAATGAGACCTCTTTCTATTCATGACTCCAGAAGGCTCTTCCATAAAAGAATATTTCCTGATGATAGAGGATGTCCAAGTGAATTTGAACAAGTGTCTAAAGACATATTGAAGAAATGTGGTGGAGTACCACTAGCCATCATTACTATTGCTAGTGCTTTGGCTAGTGGCCAGCAGGTGAAATCAAAGCATGAGTGGGATATTCTGCTCCAGTCTCTTGGCTCCGGACTAACAGAAGATAACAGTTTGGTTGAGATGCGAAGAATACTATCTTTCAGCTATTATAATCTACCATCTCATCTGAAAACTTGTCTATTGTACCTATGTATATATCCAGAAGATAGCAAGATTGATAGAGATAGACTGATATGGAAGTGGGTGGCTGAAGGATTTGTCCACTGTGGAAACCAAGGGACTAGCCTGTTTTTGGTCGGATTAAACTACTTCAACCAGCTCATTAATAGAAGTATGATCCAGGCAATATATGATGGTCTAGGCCAGGTACATGCTTGCCGTGTACATGACATGGTTCTTGATCTTATCTGCAACTTGTCATGTGAAGCAAAGTTTGTTAATTTATTGGATGGTACTGGGGATAGCATGTCTTTTCAAGGCAATGTTCGTCGTTTGTCCCTTCAGAATAAAAATGAAGATCATCACGGCACACCTCTCAGAAATTTCATGGGTATTTCACGAGTGAGGTCCATTACTATCTTTACATCTGCTATTAATATCATGCCAGCCCTGTCAAGGTTTGAAGTTCTGCGTGTACTTGATTTGTCTGACTGTAATCTGGGAAAAAGTAGCAGCCTGCAACATAACCTCAAGGGTGTTGGACACCTAATTCACCTGAGGTACCTTGGTCTAGCAGATACTGGAATCAGGAAACTCTCGGCTGAGATAGGAAACCTGCAGTTTTTGGAGGTATTGGATCTTGGAAGCAATTATGAGCTAGATGAATTGCCTTCCACTGTTTTTAAATTGAGAAGATTATAATCTACCTACATGTTAATCACCATAAGTTGGTTCCAACTCCTGATGTGTTGCAGAATCTGACATCCATTGAAGTGTTGAGGGGGGTCTTGGTCTCTCTGAACATTATTGCACAGGAGCTTGGCAACCTGGCAAGGCTAAGGAAGCTTTGGATTCGCTTCAAGGATGGTAGTTTGGATTTGTATGAAGGTTTCGTGAAGTCTCTGTGCAACCTACATCATATCGAAAGCCTAAGTATTAGTTGCAATTACAAAGAAACATCCTTTGAACTGATGGATCTCTTGGGAGAATGTTGGGTGCCTCCTGTACATCTTCGTGAATTGGTGTCGTGCATGCCCACCCAACTCTCTGCACTGCGAGGGTGGATAAAGAGAGACACCTCGTGTCTCTCGAACCTCTCCGAGTTATTCCTCTGGCGAGTGAAGGAAGTGCATCAGGAGGACATGGAAATCATTGGGGGGTTGTTGTCCCTTCGCCGTCTCTGGATAAGGAGCACCCACCAAACACAGCGGCTGCTAGTCATCCGTGCTGATGGGTTCCACTGTATGGTAGACTTTGAGTTGAATTGTGGATCAGCAGCGCAAATCATGTTTGAACCAGGGGCTTTGCCGAACGCAGAAGCAGTTGAGTTCAGCCTGGGCGTGCGGGTGGCGAAAGAGGATGGTAACTGTGGTTTCGACCTGGGCCTGCAGGGGAACCTGCTCTCCCTTCGGAAGCATGACAGGGTTATTTTTTATTGTGGTGGAGCGAGGGTTGGGGAGGCCAAGCAAGCAGAGGCTGCGGTGAGGCACGCACTCGATGCCCATCCCAACCATCCGTGGATTTCAATTGGCATGAACCTGGATATAGCAGAAGGTACTCATGCTGCACCTAACTTATTACTTGTACACGTATGAGTGTGTTTTCTCATGTCCGCCTGACCTTATTGCTTTCTGTGTCCATGGATTTGATCTGTAAATCTCCCCAAATGCCCATGATGACGATTTGTTGTCTGATAGTGATGAGGACAACTGATTTCTACGCAGAGAGACTCACACTGCATCAGGTTCAGGTGTGCTTGTATTTGCTTATCTTAC
>NW_025225211.1:3485-8305 GCF_018294505.1 Triticum aestivum | reverse complement strand
GAGAGATGATTCTTGGGGGCGTCTGATTGCTCAGCAGATCGATAAGAACGCTACTTCAGTCCACTTTGACCATATTGGGGGTTTTCTGCGAGCAAGAGTGTCAATCGATGTTAATAAACCTCTCCGGAGGTGGATCTTGATCAACTCGGCCAAGAGAAAGAAAGAGGAACTATATGATATCCAATATGAACAAGTCCCCCACTTTTGCTTCTCTTGTGGCCGCTTGGGACATAGTGATCTATATTGCCCAGCACCTGGCCCTCGGGACAAGAACGGAGATCTCATGTTCGGACCAAAGCTGAGAGCACCTGACGATAAGTGGAAAGCTGCATCGGGTGAGCACCAGAACAAAGAGGAAAAATCTGGACCCAGCAGCAAGAGAGAATCCAAAAACTCAAGCAATGTGGGAGAAACTGCAGAGGTCAATTCTCTGGTAAAAAACAGGGTTAATGCTATACGGAAGGATGTACCGAAGCAGGTCTATCGTAGAGTTGAAACCCCTCTACTCCTTACTGCCGATGAACATCACCACAGTGAACACCCAGAAGGGGCAGAGGGAGTGAGTGGGGACGCAGAAGGGGATGAGCTTAGGGGCTTGGAGAGAGAGCCTAAGAAAAAGAGACCTACACCAGAGAACTCGGCAGCAGCTGCGGCGCAGCGCTGCCCATCCCAATGAGTGTCATCAGTTGGAACTGTCGGGGGCTTGGGAACCCCGAGGCAGTTCGGGAGCTTCGCAGCGTCGTGAAGCAAGAAGGGCCTACCTTACTCTTTGTCATGGAAACAAAGATAAGGGCAGCAAGGGTGGAGAACCTGAAGTTCACTTTGGGTTTCGAGGGTTGTTTTGCAGTAAACAGTGTTGGTTTAAGCGGAGGCATCTGATTGTTTTGGTCAAGAAATGTCTCAGTTGAACTTAAAAACTTTAGTTCTGGCCACATCGATGCAGTGGTGCGGAAGAAAGATCAAAACTCTTTTGAGTGGAGATTTACAGGGTTCTATGGCGCTCCAAGAGTCGAAGACAGGAAGCACAGTTGGCGGTTCCTTCGTACTCTGCACGCCATTCCTCACAATGCATGGTTATGCATTGGTGATTTCAACGAAACGCTCTATGGAGAAGAGCACTATAGTCGTTCACCTCGTCCAGAGGGGCAGATGAGGGCGTTTCGGGAAGCTATTGATGAGTGTGAGCTCCAAGACCTTGGTTGGACTGGGGTTCCTTTTACTTGGGACAACCGTCAGGCGGGTGGAGCCAATGTAAAAGCGTGAATTGATCGGGCCTTCGCAAACGAGGCATTCAGGCAACAGTTCGGGCACATTGTAGTTCGTCACATCAGCGCAGTCGAGTCAGATCATTGCTTTGTGCGCATGGAATATAGGGAGCAGCGCGGTGACACAATGTGTAGGGGTGAACGACCCTTCCGGTATGAAAATGTGTGGCAGACACATTTGGACTATGAGAGCGTGGTGGCTGAATGCTGGTTAGACCAGCAACGCACACCTAACCTGCAAGGAGTGTTGAACTCTCTGAGTGCCATGCAGCAGAAACTTGAACCTTGGGGAAAGAAAGAATTCGGATGCCTCGCGAGGACAGTCCGGAAACTACAGCAAAAGCTGGATAAATTGCGGTGGCAGTCAGTTGAACGAGGTCCTTCGGAGGAGGAGAAAAACACGATGGCCAAATTACGGGAAGCTCTTCGCCAGGAGGAAATCTGGCTTCGTCAATGCTCGCGTGTGCTATGGCTACGCGACGGGGATTGCAACTCGGGATACTTTCAAGCGCAAGCGAAACAGAGACAGAGAGTCAATATGATATCTGGACTGCGAAGGCCGGATGGAACAGTTTGTGCTAATGCAGAGGAGGATCAGGTGGAGATTTTGAACTTCTACCAGAAATTGTATGCATCGCAGGGGCCTTCGGACGCCAGCGAGCTGCTATCACATGTCCCTGAGCGTGTCACACCCGCCATGAACGATGCACTGAATAAACCCTTCGAACCAGGCGAAGTGCGCACGGCTCTTTTTCAGATGTCACCATCGAAAGCACCAGGGGTCGATGGATTCATGGCAGGTTTCTTTCAAAAACACTGGAAACTTCTTGGTGAAGATGTAACCGTTGCAGTTCTGGATTTTTTGAACGGGGGAGAACTACCGTTGGGCATGAACGACACCTCAATCACACTAATTCCCAAGGTACGGAATCCGCAGTCAATTTCTCAGTATCGTCCAATCTCGTTATGCCCTGTCCTATACAAACTAGCGGTGAAGGTTATCACCAACATACTTCGAGAATTCATGGATGAGATTGTTAGTGAAGAACAAAGTGCATTCATCCCCAGGCGACTGATCACAGATAACGTCCTTGTGGCGTCTGAGAGCATTCACACAATGCGACGGAGGAAGAAGGGGAAGAACTATGCATGCGCTGTCAAACTTGATATGATGAAAGCGTATGATCGTGTTGAATGGAGCTACCTGGAAGCTATCTTGCTCAAGTTTGGCTTCGCGGCAAATTTTGTAAGACTGATCATGAAGTGTGTGACTTCCGTTCGGTTCTCAGTTCGGGTGAATGGGAAGCTATTACCTTATTTTGATCTATCCAGGGGCCTGCGCCAAGGCTGCCCCATGTCACCCTTCCTTTTTCTTTTATGTGCAGAAGGTTTCTCTTGTCTTCTAAAACATTATGGTGTTGTCGACATAGGCATAAGAGCGAATCTTCGGGCACCTTGGGTAAATCATCTGCTCTTTGCAGATGACAACCTCATTTTCATGAAGGCCGACTCCGGGAGTGCGGCAAGATTGAACAGTATATTGCGCATCTATGGCGCGGCTTCGGGACAAAGAGTAAACAGAGAAAAGAGTGCAATTTTCTTCAGTCCGAACACAACACATGGATGCAGGCAAGCTATCAAAAACATACTGGATGTTCATGTCGAGGCATTCAGCGAGAGATATTTGGGGCTCCCCACCGCAGTGGGTAAAATCACCAGCGGCACCTTCGATCACATAGGGGAAAGATCCAGAAGTAAAATGCAAGGCTGGTCAGAAAGACTCTTTGCTTGTGCTGGGCGGGAAACGTTGCTAAAATCAATCATTCAGGCTATCCCAACTTTCAGCATGAGTGTCTTCCTGTTAACCAAAAAGGTATGCAAGAGCTTGAGGTCTTGTATGGCCAAGTATTGGTGGAGTAGTTCAATCGATAAGAGGTCTATGCACTGGATTTCTTGGAAGGAACTGACAACACCAAAGTGTAAGGGTGGGATGGGATTTCGAGATCCCCACCTTTTCAACATAGCACTACTGGGTAAACAAGGCTGGCGCTTGATCACGAAGCCTAATACCCTATGTGCAAGAGTACTCAAGGGCAGGTACTTCCCCGACACAGACTTCATGCACGCTACAACTCCAAGTTCTTCCTCCGCCACCTGGAGGGCCATCATAGCGGGCAGGGAGGCTTTGATCACGGGGCTCATCAAACGTGTGGGAGATGGAACGACAATCTCTATATGGGATGACCGGTGGATACCATCAACACACACCATGACTCCACTGTTTCGCCCACCCGCAGCAAACGTCACATTGGTAAGCGACCTCATTGACACGGACAATTGGACTTGGCAGTGGGATCTTATCCGTGAAAACTTCATCACTCCGGACGCAGAAGCAATCTTGAATATCCCACTACGTGCTGGAGGAGGGGATGATTTCTTGGCTTGGGCACATGAAATATCAGGCAACTACACCGTTAAGTCGGCGTACCGCGCTCTAGTGACTCGTAACGAGCTTCAGGCTCTAGAGGAAGGGCAGGCTACCGGATCTTCAACAGATAAACAACGGATGTGGAATGATCTCTGGAAATTGAATGTGTTGCCCAAGGTGCGTGTGTTTTTTTGGCGAGTGCTTCGAGGCATTTTACCAGATGAAAGCACACTCATGCACCGGCACATTGAACAACAAAATCTATGCAAGATATGTCTGGCTTCACAGGAGAACCTATTGCATGCACTATTGGAGTGCTCACATGCGGGACAATTTTGGGAAGAAGCGCAGCAGCTCTTCGACTTCAAGTTACCGCGGCTACACCCTGTGACCTGGGCAGAAGACATCATTTGTGATGATCACTTTACTTCCAGGGACCGAGCAGTGATCGTTTCGGTCATGTGGTCCATTTGGCACTCGAGGAACAGATTGACACACGGTGAGGATAAGCTTGATCCGGCAAGCTCTGTACGACGCACTCAGGAGGCGTTATCTCTTCTTGAGGTGCCGCGGCAGCTAGCACTGACCATGTCCGGGCATGGGTGGCGGCCACCCGAAGAGGGTTTCGTCACCATCAACACCGATGCGGCAATCAAGCGAGAAGATGACAAAGGAGGAGCAGGGGGTGTCGCCCGATCCTCTAGCTCATTTCTGGGTGCATGGAGTAAGCCATACCCCGGAGTTACGGATCCCTTCATTGCAGAGGCGATGGCAGTGCGCGACGGAGTTATCTTCGCATGTCTAAGGGGTTTTTCACGCGTCATTGTGGAGACGGACTGCTCGGAGGTCGCCAACCTCTGGAACAATCGCCACGACTCTCGATCGGTCGTGGCACCCATTTTGTTAGAAATTGGAGAGCTCTCTGGTAGTTTCACTTTTTTTGATATTCGCCATATTGTAAGATCGGCTAATGGTCCTGCTCATATTTGTGCCAAGCAAGCTTGCACAATTGACGTGACCGAAAGCTGGATCGAAAGTACTCCTAGCTTCCTGATCAGTAGCCTACTGGCTGACTGCCCAGCGAACACTTTCAAGCAATAAAGCTCTCAATATTTCCCCCGCAAAAA
>NW_025225211.1:2140-3284 GCF_018294505.1 Triticum aestivum | reverse complement strand
TGAGTCGGCTAAGAATTGTCCTAGCTAATGAATTTGTGGTACGTCTATCGAAGATTGCATGTCTTGTGCGGCAAGGTGAAGATGTGTACGTGGATTCTGAGTCGTGGGCTTGGGCCACAATGTGGTTACTGGGCCTTTATTATCACACGTGACTATAGCCTAGTGGGATGGCATCTTTCATTGGAGGTGTGCTCCGGTTGATGATAGGAGAGGTGAGGTGACTAAATAGCAGGTGAAGTGAAGAGAATGGGGAGGTGGTTGACGCCATTCAAATAGATGATTAGAGCGTTGATTGTAATGTCGGCATCGTCAATGAGTTCACCTCCACTAGTGCCTACGCCACTCTTGTGCTTGTTGTGGTTTTTGTTTTTCGTAGACTATTTGACACTGTCCTTTAGCTTTGAAAAGACATGGGAATCCTTTTTATCTTTTCTTTAGTCATCTGTTTTAGATGTGGACGGCCTCAATGACGATGGTGTACTTGTTGGTTTGGTCAAAGAGATGGTGAGTGGTCCTAGGACATACTCGCCCTAACATGTGAGTCAGGAATTCGTCCCGGACACATTTTTGAAAGGCAGAGATGACCTCGCCCTTTGTGATGTCCTTTGGGTGGTTCTTCTTCACGGAGAAACGGTGGAGGTATTCTTAGTATGATTCACCCTCCTCTTGAACACAAAGGGCAAGATGCCACACATTCTTGTCCGCTTGTAGGTCATCAGGAGATTCTTGATGAAGACTTCTTGAAGATTATCCCAATTGTGGATGCTATGATCGGGCAGGCTGGTGTACCATGCTCCTGTGGACTCGGCTATCCCTATTGTAGCCTCCAAGATCCATCAAAGTAAAGAAGAAGAAAAATCTTAATCAGGTATTGTCCGGATTCCACATAATTTCTTCATTACTACATCTCTTTCCGCATGGCTTCGGTTATGACGTTTTAGAAGAATGCAACTTTTTTTTTACGAAAAACACCATCGGTTTGTTTTATTTCGCTAAGAGTGTTTGGAATACATCATGTACAACGACCAAAAAGACAAGTTGCGTCAAGAAGACAACAGGGCATGTGTCAAAAAAGGAAGAAACGGCGGAACTTCAACTTCCTCAGCTTCACTAGTGGCGGTATGCTCGAGATGCTCCGCCATCC
>NW_025225211.1:0-2069 GCF_018294505.1 Triticum aestivum | reverse complement strand
CAAGGTTATCATACCCAACAACGAATCACCAGCAAATTTTATAAGGGCATCAAGTATCTGAGTCCTAGCCGAGAGAGCTTCATAACACACGTCTACCACTCAGATCATCGTGGAAAATCTCTAGCACGTCCAAAGAAGAATGAGTAGCCATAGAGAAAAGGAGGGCCTTCAACCTCTACCAGTGTCACCAATGAGAGTCTGCACTATGAGCACCACCACTATACACAAAGAGCTTCAATCCACTATGAACAAACCATAACACTTCGAGGGTATTGCCACAACCGAAGGGCAACATTCAGCCGAGTCTAGGCCACATGCATAAATAAAGAGTCTAGTGTAGCCGAAGCTACAGCACAACAAAGATGCCTTTGGCTAAATAAAAGGTCATCACAGAGCTGAAAGTGAAACAATGTTTATGAATTCAAAAAATGTCATGATTTTTTTCAAATGTCATGAATTGAAATAATGTTTGTGAACCTTGAGAAATTCATAAAAATTAGAAAAATGTTCATGATTCTGAAAAAGTTCCTGAATTTAAATCTGCAAATATGAAAATGTTTACGATTTTGAAAAATATCCGAATTAAACAAATGGTCATGATTGTTTTGTAAAAATTTCAAATATTAAAAAAATAAAATAGTCTTGAATTACTAAAACGTTCGTCGATTTGAAAATTAGCCTTTAATTGAATAACTTTCAAAATTTGAATTATTTTCACAAATCTAGAACATGCTCTCAAATTTTAAATTTTTTGAAAATTTTAAATGTTCACCAATTTGTAGGTTAGTCTTGTATTCAAAATTCACATGAACATAATTTATTTTCACGAATTTTATAAATTTTCCAAAGTTTGAATTTTTTCTATAATTTGAAAATGTTAGCTAATTATAGTTGTTAATTAATAAAGCGAAAAATAAACTTTTTTTAAAAAAAGAAAAGTAAATATGAAAGAGAACGATAACCAAAACCAGTACAAACAGAATATAGAAATACCTATCTTCGGAACCTTCCCAAAATCTTGCTCGAGGTTCGTGAAAATTCCTACAAATTGGTCGTCAGCTGTCGCAGCGGCTAGCTTCCTCTGCTAAATGGACCCATCCAAAGAAGCAGCGCAGTGAACAAAGGCCCGTTGGGCCTTGGCCTAGCCTAAAGGATTTAGCAGAGCGATAGGAACATAAAGGAGGAGGGCGCGGAGTCGGGCAAGCAGGTCTTCATCGGCGACGGCGGCGACAGGGATCATGGCTTGTGTGGAGGAGGAGGAGGATGACTGCTTCGTGGAGCCTTTCTTCTACGATGAGGCGAGTGATCTAGCCATGCGAGCTCGGGCGTTGGAGATGACCCGGCGGGAGGAAGAGGAGAAGGCGCGGCAGGAAGAGGAGAAGGCGCGGAAGGCGGAGGAGAGACGGCGGCGAGGCCTAGATCACAAGCGGGTCATGGCATCCATCGTCGAGTACGACCCCAAGACGAAGCGCAAGGTCTACACCCGCTACTCCTTCAACGACTTCGGCGTCTTCGACATCAACGAGGAGTGTAAGTTGCCCATCGAAACCTAGATCCTGACCCGACTCTATTTCAAAGGATTGCTAGCCCCACTGCTGGAATCTTCCTTGCATGCGTAGTTATGTTTAGAACAGTTGCACAATATTCAGTGCCATATTTGATAATTCAGAACAATTGCACATGATGCGTTGTCGATTACTGCTCATTTGTTGGCTCATTGTTTGAAATGAATGAATATACTAACAAAAGTAACAAGAGTAGTATAGTTATAGATTCCTGAGACCAAAAACGATTTGCGTTCAGTACCCTTACTTGTTATGCTTGCCGACTCAAAGCCTGATTAATGTAAAAGTTAACAGGAAATGTTTCATTCTTACCACGTCTTGTTATTTATCTGCCTCGTGTTAGTTTGCATCAACTATATATGCTATTGTTGCTGAGTGGCTTGATTTGTACTGTCTAAGCTAAGTGAAATAAGAATACTTTGCTGTGTTGATGAGAGGCAAACATGGTCTGAAAAATGAATTTCCCGCAGTATTAATGTGAATACGAAAACTGAATTGTATTGC
>NW_025225210.1:24306-34439 GCF_018294505.1 Triticum aestivum | reverse complement strand
CTGCCAAAACCTATTTAGTACCGGTTCGTGCCACGAACCGGTACTAAAGGTGCTGGCCGGGCACCAGCATCTTTAGTACCGGTTCGTAGCACGAACCGGTACTAAAGGTCACCTCCCGCCAAGTCATTTGAACCGGCACTAATGGGAGCATTAGTGCCGGCTCATATGCCAACCGGTACTAATGTTTCACATATTAGGTCCTTTTTCTACTAGTGCTTTATCGCTAAACCGTTAGCGATAGTAGTAGAAGTAATAGTTGGCGAGCAACTTCATGGAGACACGATGATGGAGATCATGATGATGGAGATCATGGTGTCATGCCGGTGACGAAGATGATCATGGAGCCCCGAAGATGAAGATCAAAGGAGCTATATGATATTGGCCATATCATGTCACTACTACATAATTGCATGTGATGTTTATTATGTTTATGCATCTTGTTTAATTAGAATGGCGGTAGTAAATAAGATGATCCCTTATAATAATTTCAAGAAAGTGTTCCCCCTAACTGTGCGCCGTTGCTAAAGTTCGTCGTTTCCAAGCACCACGTGATGATCGGGTGTGATAGATTCTTACGTTCACATACAACGGGTGTAAGACAGTTTTACACATGCAAAAACACTTAGGGTTAACTTGTCGAGCCTAGCATGTACAGACATGGCCTCGGAACACAGAGACCGAAAGGTCGAACATGAGTCGTATGGAAGATACGATCAACATGGAGATGTTCACCGATGATGACTAGTCCGTCTCACGTGATGATCGGACACGGCCTAGTCGACTCGGATCATGTAACACTTAGATGACTAGAGGGATGTCAAATCTGAGTGAGAGTTCATTAAATAATTTGATTAGATGAACTTAATTATCATGAACTTAGTCTAAAATCTTTGCAAAATATGTCTTGTAGATCAAATGGCCAACACTCATGTCAACATGAACTTCAACGCGTTCCTAGAGAAAACCAAGCTGAAAGATGATGGCAGCAACTATACGGACTGGGTCCGGAACCTGAGGATCATCCTCATAGCTTCCAAGAAAGCATATGTCCTAGAAGGAACGCTAGGTGAAGCACCCATCCCAGAGAACCAAGACGTTATGAACGCTTGGCAGTCACGTGCTGATGATTACTCCCTCGTTCAGTGCGGCATGCTTTACAGCTTAGAACCGGGGCTCCAAAAGCGTTTTGAGCAACACGGAGCATATGAGATGTTCGAGGAGCTGAAAATGGTTTTCCAAGCTCATGCCCGGGTCGAGAGATATGAGGTCTCCGACAAGTTCTATAGTTGTAAGATGGAGGAAAACAGTTCTGTTAGTGAGCACATACTCAAAATGTCTGGGTTGCACAACCGCTTGTCCCAGCTGGACATTAACCTCCCGGACGAGGCGGTCATTGACAGAATCCTTCAGTCGCTCCCACCGAGCTACAAGAGCTTTGTGATGAACTACAATATGCAGGGGATGGTGAAAACTATTCCTGAAGTATTTTCAATGCTGAAGTCAGCAGAGGTAGAAATCAAGAAAGAACATCAAGTGTTGATGGTCAATAGAACCACCAAGTTCAAAAAGGGCAAGGGTAAGAAGAACTTCAAGAAGGACGACAAAGATGTTGCCGCGCCCGGTAAGCCAGTTGCCGGGAAGAAGTCAAAGAATGGACCCAAGACTGAGACTGAGTGCTTTTATTGCAAAGGGAAGGGTCACTGGAAGCGGAACTGCCCCAAATACTTAGTAGACAACAAGGCCGGCAACACTAAAGTTATATTTGATATACATGTAATTGATGTGTACTTTACCAGTACTCGTAGTAACTCCTGGGTATTTGATACTAGTGCCGTTGCTCACATTTGTAACTCACAGCAGGAGCTGCGGAATAAGCAGAGACTAGCGAAGGACGGGGTGACGATGCGTGTCGGGAATGGTTCCAAGGTCGATGTGATCACCGTCGGCACGCTACCTCTACATTTACCTACGGGATTAGTTTTAAACCTCAATAATTGTTATTTAGTGCCAAGTTTGAGCATGAACATTGTATCTGGATCTCGTTTAATGCGAGATGGCTACTCATTTAAATCCGAGAATAATGGTTGTTCTATTTATATGAGAGATATGTTTTATGGTCATGCCCCGATGGTCAATGGTTTATTCTTAATGAATCTCAAACGTAACGTTACACATATTCATAGTGTGAATACCAAAAGATGTAAAGTTGATAACGATAGTCCCACATACTTGTGGCACTGCCTCCTTGGTCACATTGGTGTCAAGCGCATGAAGAAGCTCCATGCTGATGGACTTTTAGAGTCTCTCGATTATGAATCATTTGACACATGCGAACCATGCCTCATGGGCAAAATGACCAAGACTCCGTTCTCCAGAACAATGGAGCGAGCAACCAACTTATTGGAAATCATACATACTGATGTGTGTGGTCCAATGAGCGTTGAGGCTCGCGGAGGATATCGTTATGTTCTCACTCTCACTGATGACTTAAGTAGATATGGGTATGTCTACTTGATGAAACACAAGTCTGAGACCTTTGAAAAGTTCAAGGAATTTCAGAATGAAGTAGAGAATCAACGTGATTGAAAAATAAAGTTCTTACGATCAGATCGTGGAGGAGAATATTTAAGTCACGAATTTGGTACGCACTTAAGAAAATGTGGAATCGTTTCACAACTCACGCCGCCTGGAGCACCTCAGCGTAATGGTGTGTCCGAAAATCGTAATCGCACTCTATTGGATATGGTGCGATCTATGATGTCTCTTACCGATTTACAGCTATCATTTTGGGGATACGCTCCAGAGACAGCTACATTCACTTTAAATAGGGCTCCGTCTAAATCCGTTGAGACAACACCGTATGAATTATGGTTTGGGAAGAAACCTAAGCTGTCGTTTCTAAAAGTTTGGGGATGCGATGCTTATGTCAAGAAACTTCAACCTGAAAAGCTCGAACCCAAGTCGAAAAAATGTGTCTTCATAGGATACCCTAAGGAAACCATTGGGTATACCTTCTACCTTAGATCCGAAGGCAAGATCTTTGTTGCCAAGAACGGATCCTTTCTGGAAAAAGAGTTTCTCTCGAAAGGAGTAAGTGGGAGGAAAGTAGAACTCGATGAAGTACTACCTCTTGAACCGGAAAGTTGTGCAGTTCAGGAAAATGTTCCTGTGGTGCCTACACCGACTGGAGAGGAAATTAATGATGATGATCAAGGTACTTCGGATCAAGTTGCTACTGAACTTCGTAGGTCCACAAGGACACGTTCCACACCAGAGTGGTATGGCAACCCTGTCTTGGAAATCATGTTGTTAGACAACGGTGAACCTTCGAACTATGAAGAAGCGATGGCGGGCCCAGATTCCAACAAATGGCTTGAATCCATGCAATCCGAGATAGAATCCATGTACGAAAACAAAGTATGGACTTTGACAGACTTGCCCGATGATCGGCGAGCGATAGAAAACAAATGGATCTTTAAGAAGAAGATGGACGCGGATGGTAATGTTACCATCTATAAAGCTTGACTTGTCACTAAGGGTTATCGGCAAGTTCAAGGGGTTGACTATGATGAGACTTTCTCTCCCGTAGCGAAGCTGAAGTCCGTCCGAATCATGTTAGCAATTGCCGCATACTATGATTATGAGATATGGCAGATGGACGTCAAAACGATATTCCTTAACGGCTATCTTAAGGAAGAGCTGTATATGATGCAGCCAAAAGGTTTTGTCAATCCTAAGAATGCTAACAAGGTGTGCAAGCTCCAGCGATCCATCTATGGGCCGGTGCAAGCATCTCGGAGTTGGAACATTCGCTTTGATGAGATGATCAAAGCGTTTGGGTTTATGCAGACTTATGGAGAAGCCTGCGTTTACAAGAAAGTGAGTGGGAGCTCTGTAGCATTTCTCATATTATATGTAGATGACATACTTTTGATGGGAAATGATATAGAACTTTTGGATAGCATTAAGGCCTACTTGAATAAGTGTTTTTCAATGAAGGACCTTGGAGAAGCTGCTTACATATTAGGCATCAAGATCTATAGGTATAGATCGAGACGCCTCATAGGTCTTTCACAAAGCACATACCTTGATAAGATTTTGAAGAAGTTCAAAATGGATCAGTCCAAGAAAGGGTTCTTGCCTGTATTGCAAGGTGTGAGATTGAGCTCGGCTCAATGCCCGACCACGGCAAAAGATAAAGAAGAGATGAGTGTCATCCCCTATGCCTCGGCCATAGGATCTATTATGTATGCCATGTTGTGTACCAGACCTGATGTGAACCTTGCCGTAAGTTTGGTAGGAAGGTACCAAAGTAATCATGGCAAGGAACACTGGACAGCGGTCAAGAATATCCTGAAGTACCTGAAAAGGACAAAGGACATGTTTCTCGTTTATGGAGGTGATCAAGAGCACATCGTAAAGGGTAAAGTTGACGCTAGCTTCGACACAGATCTGGATGACTCTAAGTCTCAAACCGGATACGTGTATATGTTGAATCGTGGAGCAGTAAGCTGGTGCAGTTGCAAGCAGAGCGTCGTGGCGGGATCTACATGTGAAGCGGAGTACATGGCAGCCTCGGAGGCAGCGCATGAAGCAATATGGATGAAGGAGTTCATCACCGACCTAGGAGTCCTACCCAATGCGTCGGGGCCAATCACTCTCTTCTGTGACAACACTGGAGCTATTGCCCTTGCCAAGGAGCCCAGGTTTCACAAGAAGACCAGGCACATCAAGTGTCGTTTCAACTCCATCCGTGAAAATGTTCAAGATGGATACATAGATATTTGCAAAGTACATACCGATCTGAATGTCGCAGATCCGTTGACTAAACCTCTTCCGTGAGCAAAACATGATCAACACCAGAACTCTATGGGTGTTTGATTCATCACAATGTAACTAGATTATTGACTCTAGTGCAAGTGGGAGACTATTGGAAATATGCCCTAGAGGCAATAATAAAAGGATTATTATTATATTTCCTTGTTCATGATAATTGTCTTTTATTCATGCTATAATTGTATTATCCGGAAATCGTGATACATGTGTGAATACTTAGACCACAACATGTCCCTAGTGAGCCTCTAGTTGACTAGCTCGTTGATCAACAGATAGTCATGGTTTCCTGACTATGGACATTGGATGTCATTGATAACGGGATCACATCATTAGAAGAATGATGTGATGGACAAGACCCAATCCTAAGCATATCACAAAGATCGTGTAGTTCGTTTGTAGAGCTTTTCCAATGTCAAGTATCTTTTCCTTAGACCATGAGATCGTGTAACTCCCGGATATCGTAGGAGTGCTTTGGGTGTACCAAACGTCACAACGTAACTGGGTGACTATAAAGGTGCACTATAGGTATCTCCGAAAGTGTTTGTTGCGTTGACACGGATCGAGACTGGGATTTGTCACTCCCTATGACGGAGATGTATCTCTGGGCCCACTCGGTAATGCATCATCATAATGAGCTCAAAGTGATCAAGTGTGTGGTCACGGGATCATGCATTACGGTACGAGTAAAGTGACTTGCCGGTAACGAGATTGAATGAGGTATTGGGATACCGACAATCGAATCTCGGGCAAGTAACGTACCGATTGACAAAGGGAATTGTATACGGGGTTGCTTAAATCCTCGACTTCGTGGTTCATCCAATGAGATCACCGAGTAGAATGTGGGAGCCAACATGGGTATCCAGATCCCGCTGTTGGTTATTGACCGGAGAGCCGTCTCGGTCATGTCTGCATGTCTCCCGAACCCGTAGGGTCTACACACTTAAGGTTCGGTGATGCTAGTGTTGTATGAATATGAGTATGCAGCAAACTGAAAGTTGTTCGGAGTCCCGGATGAGATCCCGGACGTCACGAGGAGTTCCGGAATGGTCCGGAGGTAAAGAATTATATATGGGAAGTCGAGTTTCGGCCATCGGGAAAGTTTCGGGTCCACGGGTATTGTACTGGGACCACCGGAAGGGTCCCGGGGGTCCACCGGGTGGGGCCACCTATCCAGGAGGGCCCCATGGGATGAAGTGGGAGGGGAACCAGCCCCTAGTGGGCTGGTGCCCCCCCCCGGGCCCCCCTCTGCGCCTAGGGTTGGGAACCCTAGGGGAGGGGGCGCCTCCACTTGCCTTGGGGGGCACTCCACCCCCTTGGCCGCCGCCCCCCCTAGAGATCCCATCTCTAGGGCCGGCGCCCCCTGGGGTCCCTATATAAAGAGGGGGGTGGGAGGGCAGTCACAACCAACACCCTGGCGCCTCCCTCCCCTCCCTGCTACACCTCCTCCTCTCGGAGAAGCTCGGCGAAGCTCTGCCGGAACCCTGCTGCATCCACCACCACACCGTCATGCTGCTGGATCTTGATCAACCTCTCCCTCCCCCCTTGCTGGATCAAGAAGGAGGAGACGTCACGCTGACCGTACGTGTGTTGAACGCGGAGGTGTCGTCCGTTCGGCGCTAGGATCTCCGGTGATTTGGATCACGACGAGAACAACTCCCTCAACCATGTTCTCTTGAACGCTTCCGCACGCGATCTACAAGAGTATGTAGATGCATCTCTCTCTCTCTCGTTGCTAGATGAACTCATAGATTGATCTTGGTGAACGTTGAATTTTTTTATTTTATGTAACATTCCCCAATAGGAGGCACCTCCACACGGTGTAGCGTCGGTGATGGTTCATGGATGTGGTGGTCAGGGCTACGTTGTGTCGGCTGGCGGACCAGTGCCTCAGTTCACAGACTTGGCGTCTGAGCTGGCCTCGACACTGGCCATCGGCAGTCACTGGCTAGGTGACTGATGCCGGGATTTACCTGCCATGATTTGTGCATTGCGAAGCGAGGCATCTTGGGTGGTGCTCGGTGGTGATAGTTGTGTTAGCGTTGCATTCATGAGCAGATCAGTGACGGAGAACATGGACATGGGGTCGTGTGAGCTCGCCTGACCAAGGGCTCGAGGTTGGCTCGCCGGTGGCGCCCCTAATCCACAGAGCATTGGCTGGTGATGCAGGTGTGGGTGCGTCCTATGGTGGAGGCGCCTAACCAAACATTGGGACATAGGCTAGGGTAGGAGTAGATGGAGTGTTGTCGCTCTTCCTACCGTGGTTGGTTGCATTGTGATGTGAGTGGTGTATGGTATCTCGCGACAGGGATACTGTGGTGGCGGCCCCTGATGGCGGGCCGCATGGTTGCTCTTTGGCGGGCATTATTCCGGTTGTGGTGGCTCCCCTCCCGGGTTGTGTGGGCAATGGTAGGTGTTGCGGTTAGTAGCTCAGACATGCCCTCTCTCTCGAAGCGGCAGCGTCCTAATCAAGATCTTGGGATTGAACATCGCGCCGCTACTCTTGAGGACCTCATGGTGGCACGGGTGAGTTGCCAAGCGAAATCTCCGTGCCTGGGCGCCGCCACCGACGACACTCATGGGTGTCGCGCTCTTCTTGAAGACGTTGTTGTGCTTCTTCTCTCCGTGTCAGGTCTCCAGGGGTAGACCTTTGTCCGGTATGGACTTGGCAGCGGCGACGCTCTATGCCATTCTCCCTCTTGGGGGCGTTCCCGTGGAGCTTTGGTGTGCTAGTTCGTAGCGTGAGGATGTTTAGTTCTTTCGGTGCTTGTTGCTGGTAGCGTAGTCATGTGCGCGTGTGCCTGATATCTCAAGATCGTCTTTGTAGGGGCTACCTCACCATATTGTATCGTTTGGCCGTGTACATCTTTGGATACTGCTTTATTTATAAAGCAGTGCAAAAGCCTGTTTCGAGAAAAACTAAAACAATAGCAACAGCAAACAAACCAACAACTTCAAAATAATTTTTCTTTTAAAATTTCACTTGTTTAATTAACTACATTCAAAGAACTTTCTACAGTTTTTTTAGAGAAGGAAAACCTATGATTTGCTAGCTAGCTAGTTAGGTATTTCAACACAACATTAATAGCAAGGAGAAGGAGAAGAACTGTTCACAGCCAGGCAGGCAGGTCTCTCTGGCTTTTTCCTGTATCATTGGCTACTCCTGCTTCCATCTCTGACAAAGACCTGTTTTGAATCCGTAATATTGATTCATAGTGATGATGGTGGATCGACTATACCTTTACTAATCCATGTACAACAAAAAATACGATGTACAAGGTTAAAAATCCAAGGGTCAAACCTTAGTCAATCGATCCGGCAAATTCTGCACGAATCTGGCATGACATCCAGTGCGATTAACAGGAGTTTCAATTATAATTAGCCTCCACGAAGCTGCATGGAGGAGGATGTAATCGTGTTTTGTTTCCTTGTCTGAAACTTCGCTTTCCGTCAATCTGAAAATAAGTGGTAGACGGTAAAGGAATGAAAAAAACATATGTAGAGGATTTGCAACACCTAAAGCCACACACACAAAAACAGCAGTATGCTAGCTGGTCCATGGCATTGACAAGTCAAATGATTCGATGCAACCATATGTATGAATAATATGGCCAAGGATAAGAGAAGTAAAAAAATATAAATATACTGATAGGCTCTTCTTTTGTTCACGTGTGCATGTTGCATGAGCCAAGTGTATCGGCATTATGGCTTGTGTTTGCTACATGATGGCGACAGGCCAGTTCCCATTCAGTCAGGCATGCTATGTCCTAAATTCATTTATTCATGTATCATGTAGAAGGAGAACTAATTTCATTTATTTTTTGTACGTTCCTTGCTTACAAGAAAATAGAAAAAAAGACACTTATATAATTACCAGACAAAATCAACTGTATATCGCTCTGTCTTTCCTCTTTGTTCTGTATTAGTATCAACAATCATAGTACTAATAGCTTCCTGTACTGGTGGTAATAAATTCAATAAAAGAAACCTGGAAACTGTATGAACAACTTGAAACAATATGTACAAACTTAGATTAACCAACGAATGAAATACAAAAGAAATGTTCATGTCTACGTGGAGTGAATCAATCAAGCCGCGCAAAGCCCTAATACTTTGTTTTCTATTAGTAACTCATATGACAATAGAACCGCTCCATATGAAAAGGTAATACGATGAGTCATCTATGCTTATCCATCTTACATATATATTGTGCAAAAAATATAAAGTTAGTTCAGAAAAAATTGTGTATAGAACAATCTTCGCATTAATAGTGTGATCTATCTCAATGACACACACAAGATTACAAACTTTGTTCCTTTTAGTATGCCAATCTGGATACGCCTAACAACATGTAGAACATGACAAACTAACTCGGAGCAAGGTACAAAATCTAGATCAATGTTTGAAGTGTAAAGTGAATACGATGAGTCATTTGTCGTTATCAAGCATTCCATACACCTAGATGATATGTGCAAGAACAATCAACTATGAAGAACAATCCAAAATCACAATAGTAAGTAGTGCCATGAAACACAACATACCAAATTATTAGGTAATCGATAAGCTTAAGAGCACTTTTCAAGAAGCGAGTGTGAAGATTACAAACTTAGTTCCCTTAAGTTATGCCAATCTGGATATACCTAACAACATGCAGAACAACACAAGCTAAATCAGAAAGACGGACAAAATCTAAATCAATATTTGAAGTATAAAGTGAATACGATGAGTCATTATTCGTTATCAAGCATTTGATACAGCCAGATAATATGAGAAAGAACAATCAACTATGATGAAGAATCCAAAGTCACGCTAGTAAGTAGTGCCATCAAACACAACATACCAAATTATTAGCTCGATAAGCTTAAGAGCACTTTTTCAAGAAACGAGTGTGAAGATCAAAAATAAATGTGTGATGCCAGCTATAAATACGACTACACCATGAGGGTCTCTTCCATCATCTAACCTTAAAGCACCTAGAGCTGAAACATCAAAGCCAAGTGAGCAATAGTAAACACAAATCAAAAATGAATACCTTCATCATATTTGTCCTCCTTGCCATGGCGATGAACAAAGCCAGTGCCAGTAGGCAGCTGAGCCCTAGAGGCAAGGAATTGCATACTCCACAAGAACAATTCCCCCAACAACAACAATTCCCCCAACCACAACAATTCCCCCAACAACATCAAATCCCCCAGTAGCCACAACAATTCCCCCAACAACAACAATTCCTCCAACAACAAATCCCCCAACAACATCAAATCCCCCAGCAACCACAACAATTCCCCCAGCAATAATTCCCC
>NW_025225210.1:22877-23567 GCF_018294505.1 Triticum aestivum | reverse complement strand
CAACAACATTTACCGCAACAACAATTCCCCCGGCCACAACAATCCCCTGAACAACAACAATTCCCCCAACAACAATTCCCCCAGCAACCACCAAAACAATTCCCCCAACAACAATTTCCAATACCATACCCACCCCAGCAATCACAAGAACCTTCCCCATACCAACAATATCCACAACAGCAACCATCTGGGAGCGACGTTATAAGTATCGGTGGCCTATGAAATGAAGAGATGTAATACTAGACGGGTGAATCATCGTTGTTAGTCAATGGAGCATAATGTAACGATGATAAATAAAGTGATGTGCACCATCATGTGTAACCCCGACCTGTACTAGTCCAAACATGGGAATAAAAGACAAATAAGTTCTTTTCTGAAGCACATTGCTGGCAATTATTACATTCATGCCATATTTTGATTTCCATCCCTAACTACAATCTCAATGTTATCCGATGTCTACTTATTTCAAATTGTTTCAAATTGAAGTACAATTAATTCGGGAGTAAGGACTAATTACAATTTAACATTTCAATGGAGAGTGCTACTTGTAGACTGTTTTGTTAATTCCCCAAGGAGGAGAGGATGATGCAGTATAGTACAAATAAGTATTTCACTAAGTTAAGAATCAAGGTTATCAATCCAGTAGGTGAACCACACAAAACCTTGTTAACAGCACCTGCACACACAAAA
>NW_025225210.1:19049-22363 GCF_018294505.1 Triticum aestivum | reverse complement strand
TGCAGCTAGGTATTTTTTTGTTTTTTATATATGATAAAAGTACACCCAGGGGCCATAGTTTTTACTAGATGCTTCTCTCTTGATCGCAGAACATACGGTGGGTAAACAAATTGCTGTTGGGCAATTGATAGAAAAGCAAATAATTATGACGGATTCATGGCAATGATCATGTATATAGGCATCACATTCGATGCAAGTAGACCGACTCCTGCCTGCATCTATTACTATACTTCACCCATCGACCGCTATCCAGCATGCATCTAGAGTTTTAGGTATAAAATAGAGTTACGCCTTAAGCAAGATGACATGATGTAGACAAAGTAAATCCAAGCAATATGATTAACCCCCATCTTTTTATCCTTAATGTCAATAATACAAATATGTGCCATGTCCGTTTCTGTCACTAGGATTGAGCAACACAGGATTGAACCCATCACAAAGCACCTCTCCCACTGCAAGATAAACCAATCTAGTTGGCCAAACCAAATCGATAGATTGGAGAGAAATACAAAGGTAAAATAATCACGCATAAACGAGTTCAGAGAAGACTCAAATATCCCCATGAATCATCTGATCATAAACTCATAATTTATCAGATCCCAGCAAACACACCGCAAAAGAAGATTACATTGGATAGAACTCCAAGAACATTGAGAAGAACTTTGGATTGAAGATCAAAGAGATAGAAGAAGCCATCTAGATTCTAGCTATGGACCCGAAGGGCTGTCGTAAACTACTCACAAATCATCGGAAGTGTTGGAAATACGCCCTGGAGGCAATAATAAAATTGTTATTATTATATTTCCTTGTTCATGATAATCGTTTATTATCCATGCTATAATTGTATTGATTGGAAACTGAAATACATGTGTGGGTACATAGACAAATAACGTGTCCATCGTGAGCCTCTACCATACTAGCTCGTTGATCAAAGATGGCCATGGTTTCCGGGTCATGGACATGAGTTGTCATTTGATAACGTGATCACATCATTAGGAGAATGATGTGATTGACAAGACCCAAACTATGAATGTAGCATATGGTCTTGTCAAGTTTATTGCTATCGTTTTCTGCATGTCAATTATCTGTTACTATGACCATGAGATCATGAAACTCACTGACACCAGAGGAGTGCCTTGTGTATATCAAACATCGCAACGTAACTGAATGACTATAAAGATGCTCTACATGTGTCTCCAAGGGTGTCTATTGAGTTGGCATGGATCAAGACTGGGATTTGTCACTCTGTATGATGGAGAGGTATCTCAGGGCCCACTCGATAATACAACATCACAATAAGCTTGCAATCAATTTGACTAAGAAGTTAGCCACGGGATCTTGTATTACGAAATAGAGAGACTTGCCGGTAACGAGATTGAACTAGGTATGGAGATACCAATAATTGAATCTCAGGCAAGTAACATACCGATGGACAAAGGGAACTTCATACGGGATTGACTGAAACCTTGACATCGAGGTTCGACTGATAAAGATCTTCGTAGAATATGTAGGAACCAATATGGGCATCATGGTCATGCTATTGGTCATTGACCGTAGAGGTGTCTCGGTCATGTCTGCATAGTTCTCGAACCCGCAAGGTCTACACACTTAACGTTTGGTGACGATATAAGTATAGTTGGGTCATTATGGTGGTTACCGAAGGTTGTTCGGATTCTCGGATGAGATCCCCGACATGACGAGGAACTCCAGAATGGTCTGGAGGTGAAGATTGATATATAGGACGAAGGGTATCGGAGTCCGGAATTGTTCCAGCGGTACCGGGGAAATCGACCGAGTACGGAAAGGGGTTTCGGGGGGCCCCGGTAAGTGTTGGGGCGCTTCATGGGACAAGGGGAGGGAGCACACCAGCCCACTAAGGGGTTGTGCGCCCTGCACACCCAATCCCACCATGACAGAAGGGTTGGGGCAACCCCCTAGGGCTGCCTCCGCCTAGCTTGGGGGGCAAGCCACCCTAGGGTTTCCCTAGGGGCGCCCCGATCTATGGTGGTCGCCGCCCCCTAAGGGAACCCATAGGGCATCCCCAGCTCCTCCCACTACTGGAATCTGGCACTTTGCCATCTGCCATGGCAGATGGCAAAGGCATGGTCGGCGGATGGCAAAGGCTTTGTCATCTGCCAGCAGATGGCAAACAGTTTGTCTGAAACCCTGCCGGCAAACGCTTCTTTGCCGTCTGCTGGCTGATGGCAAAGAGCCTGTGCCTTTGCCATCAGCTGGCAAATGGCAAAGCCTCTTAACAGGGTTAGCCCCGTTAGAAGGCTAACGACATACTTTGTCGTCTGCTAGCAGATGGCAAAGGCTGCATGCTTTGCTTTCTGCCAGCAGAGGGCAAAGAGCTTTGCCATCTGCTGGTAGATGGCAAAGGGCCCAAATAGGCCAGCCCAAATTTTACATGTAGATGACACGTGGCCTCTTTGCCATCTGCCAGCAGATGGCAAAGCAGTAGATGGCAAAGTGCCTATATTGCCCCATTTTTTTCTTATATCAATTCATTTTCACAGAAAATCAAACACAAATATATTTATATGACCAATATAGCATATTCAACACATATTACCAATAGTCATGAACACATATATATCGAACACATATCCAACACATGTTACCAATAGTAGCAAGTTTCATCCATACATATACATAGTTTCATCAATATTACACAGTTTCATCATAGGTAGCAAGTTTCACAAAGTCAAAACAAAAACTAAAGACAAGCACTCCATCAACCCAAGCTTCCGTGATCTGAAGCAAATCTACAAAATGGGAAAGAAGAATTAAAGTGTTTGCAGCAAATGATACAAATTTTAAAAGCAGATATTCAGAATCTTGTAAAGATAGATAGAAAGACGCATGAGATATATAGCAAGAAAATAGGCATGGCAGAAAAAACAAACATCCAATCTTCTGATGCAGATTTGGCAAGGACTCTCTAGCGGGAAAACTATTCCAATGGATGTGTGAACTCCTCACAACAGCAAGTCCAGTCTATAAATTATAACATGCAAACGGATTTACTAATAGGGGAAGTCCAGTAACACGTGTTGTAGTTACTCTCATTGGTGGATTCAGTATATTATAGTTTTTGCTGCATAGAAATCTAGTTCATTCATAAAAAAGATTCCAACACACCATCAGTAAAGAAACGTCATACATAGTTCTGAGGCTGCCTTGCCTCGTCCTGAATTTGACCCATAAATAGCTTAGAGAGACAATTGTAAATATATTGGGTAGGAGAAATTACCAAGGTGACTGTTGCTGTTGTTACTATTTCCGGCAAAAGGGCATGACCATCAACAACA
>NW_025225210.1:16046-19039 GCF_018294505.1 Triticum aestivum | reverse complement strand
CCACTGACTAATTATTCCTTCTCCAGCAGTACATAACTGTGAGGCACGCTTGTAATACGTAATCCCCAGTTTCAGCCATAAACTGCTATGAAGATAAAACTATAGATTCAGTGAGTGGATGGGCGAGTATTTGCTGTAAGTATCAACCACGTCAACAGGCATGGATAATGCAAATGGCTGTGACGGATAAACTATTCATTCATAAAAAAGATTCCAACACACCATCAGTAAAGAAACGTCATACATAGTTCTGAGGTCTACCTTGCCTCGTCCTGAATTTGACACATAAATAGCTTAGAGAGACAACTGTAAATATATTGGGTAAGAGAAATTACCCAAGGTGACTGCTGTTGTTGTTACTATTTCCGGCAAAAGGGCATGAGCATCAACAGCAGCCACTGACTAATTTTTCCTTCTCCAGCAGTACATAACTGCGAGCTTGTAATACGTAATCCCCAGTTTCAGCCATAAACAGCTAGGAAGATAAAACTATAGATTCAGTGAGAGGATGAGCGAGTACTTGCTGTAAGTATCAACCACATCAACAGGCATGGATAATGCAAATGGCAGTGACGGATAAACTATTTCTTGTCCCGGCAGCCAAATGTGCTTGCCGCCATCTTCTGGGTGCGATTAAATTTGACTTTGCTCATGTGTGCATCATGAATCTGCCTGAAGGAAGCAGGAAGGCAGTCAGCAAGAGAGAGATAAATGAAGGAGGAGGAAGTGGTTGTACTGGCCGACGGCGTTGGCTTGAAAAGGGTGAAAGTTGTGTGAGGCAAAAAATTGCAGAGAAAGGATTTGTATATAGCATCTTCTAGAAATAATCTGCAGACAACACAACAACACTAATGTTACTTAATCTATAAAAATTATTTGCATATAACATTTTATTCTATAGGAAAACTAAACTACAAAAACAGTAGCTACTGTAACTGATAGTGTATAATATGTAATATATTGTTTCCTAAATTCACTACCTTTAGCATTGCTCTGAACAATAAGCTGATATCCTCTATATATAAATTAATACTTTTTCAACTATAAATCCCACAATTTATGAAAAGAAATAACCATTGCATAAGTATTTTTTAAACATAATCTCAAACACATGGCGGCAATGTCCAAGTTCTAGCAGTTAGATGCAGGGCCATGTTGCAAATGTTTTTCTGTTGCGCTAGGAGTAAAGAATGCACCTGAAGTCGATTTGGTCCTCATCAAGTTGTTGACAACGAAGTCAGGTTGCTGCCAGCACAGGCTGGGTGGGCATCTTGTCCTTGCAGCTCATACTGATGTTTCTCCTTGCAGCATTGTCCTACGCCATGATGAGTATAATACTATGAGAAGCCTGCCTAATTTGATTATGCCCATCTTGAGTAAATAACAAAGAAATTAATTGAAAATATAAATGGTTGCATCATAAAATAGATTCAAATGGTTCAGTTTACTTACAATTAACATTGTCACCGAGTGAAAAATCAAATTATATAAACGAGAACAGAACCTAAATAAATCAATCTATCCAAAAAGAACCGAACAATGGCTTCACTGAAATTCCAAACACACTGTTCGTACTTTGTTCTCCCATGCTAGAGTCGATAAATACAACATTCAGAAAAATAAAATATATTTATCTATCAGCTGGTCAATTTTTTTCTATTGGAGTAATTGTTCGTTTTGATAAGAAAGAGGACCTTTTAGGGTTATCAGATGACCAATCCTGCCATATCAAAGCAAAGAACTGAAGTGGCCGCAAAATAAAGATGCAATCCCAACTCCCAGGGAATCTTAATCTTTGTATTATTAATCAGTAGGTGTAGCTAGTCCCTTTACATGGCACCGTTATTGGTAAGGGGAAACAATGCTTATGATGCTGTCAGCTGTTGGATGTTAGGTGTTTCTTTCTGCAAAATCTGAAAATTACACTAGAAAATCATGTCATCAAAGTGTCATAATACTCATAAATAAGATAAGTACAAAGGGTTCTTGTATGAAATTGGTCAACCTAAAGACTGGGAGATAATCGCTGGTAGAATCCTGAACATTCACTATAACATTGTAGTAAACAGGACAAGAGAGATTGACCTGCCTCACTCCTTGCTCAATAACTTCTATAATTCATGTTCTATGTCTTCACTGTAATAGTATCAGCCTACAAAGGTAATACTTATAACATCAGGAGATATAGTTGGTAAAGCATATAAAAAATATAGAAGAGGGTAAACATGACAAAGTTCATGCAGGACAGTACTTAATTTGATGCCAAATAATCAGTCCTTCGGATCTTTCTTTTTAAACAATACATTCAACAGAAACTTGGCAAGTCACATTACATGAGCTTTGACTAACAGGGATGAAATAAAACAGTAACCACTTTGCCAGTTTAAGTTTAACTTTTAAAAGTGAATAAACAAAGCACGATGTTGTCACGGCTCCACGGTAAATTAGTAGTACTGATTTGTTTTTCCAAATTCCTAGTTCCTACCAGTACAAAGATTACATAAGCACTGGGAAGTGGCTTGATCGATTACGATTATAGAACAACAGCCACGAATTCTGGCTAATATGCGATGAAGCATAATTCAGCAAATGGCAGGGAGGACCAATGGTAGTGGTAACTCTGGAGCCTCCTTGCAGCCCGTATGGGCCGTATCAGGTCGCCGTGGAGGAAAGAAAGGAAACCAGCAGTACATAGCTTGAATTCGACCTTGTATCGAGCATCCAAGCATTAGAATCTATAAATTAGACAAAGAACAAATCTGTACATGGGATAACATTGGACCGGAGTACAAAGTATGTAGTATAATATTGGTGAATGGTCAAATAATTGCTCAGGGGAGCAGCAAGAGGTACTGTATAGATTGGAAACATAGAAACCAGTGGATCACCTTCCAAATGGTTAATTCCTAAACTTTCTAATCCAACAGAACACCTGCATTTTTTGTGAGCACAAAGAACAGTATCAGTAAACAAAACAAATTCTAAAAGTGAAG
>NW_025225210.1:15235-15963 GCF_018294505.1 Triticum aestivum | reverse complement strand
TTGGGGGAAGAGGAGGTGCATCAAACAGAGACAATTGGAACGAACTGAAGACCTGAACATCACCCATCGCTGCTGGAGATTGGTTTGCAAGAGTGAGGAGATTGGGAAAGGAGCAGCGGCCAGTCTGGGTTGTCCATTAGCCGTTGGATCAACTGGAAGAACCAAAGATACCAAGCAGTACGTCGCTAGAATTCCAACCTGGAGAGAATCTGTAATCATTTGAAACTATGAATTAGACGGAGGACATGTCAGTACATATTTAGATAGACAATAACTGAGAATTGGAACAAGCACATCACCTTAAACCAAACAGAGCTGGAACCTAAGCAACACCCATCACCTTGCTTTTGGACTGTGGTTTGCGAAACTGAGCAGAGTAGGAAAGGACCAGCTGCAAGTTTGGGATTTTATAGGCTGGGGTGAATATACAGAGATACGATTAACCTCTCAATTACAGGATTAACCTCGCAATCAATCAATTGGCATGAATAGCGATGAAACTGACCTTCCCGGAGCGTCGATTGGCATTAATGGCCCGATTAATCATCGTTCACGATTGAATCTCATGCCTGTTGGCCGCCGCACCCCAACCAGCTCCACCGCTGGCGCCCGTGCCCCATCCGGCCACGCCGCTAGGGTCCGTTACCCATCCGACCGCGCCGCTAGGGTTCGTGCCCCATCCGGTCGCGCCGCTCGCGAGGGTCACCGGAGGAGCAGCGAGGCGAGCT
>NW_025225210.1:5087-14783 GCF_018294505.1 Triticum aestivum | reverse complement strand
GGGACGGGCCTCCATGGCGGCCTCCTGGCCTCCTGGCGGCGGGGTACGTCTGCGGGGGAGAGAGATGGGTGAGGGAGTAGGGGAGGAGAGGAGAGAGGGCGGTGGCGCAGGGGCTCACCATAGCTTGGGAGCGTCGCTCGGGCATCACTGGCGTCGGGGCTAGCTCCTCTGAGACATGGGGTCGCAGCTCCTTGAAGAAGGCACGTCGGACGGCGGCGAAGATGGGATCCGGTGGGAAATAGACCGGGCTGATGGGGGCGGGGCGGTGGGCGGCCTGGATCCGGAGCAGCGACCGACGGGGACCGGCGCGGCCGACCTTGATCCTTGGGGTGGCGGGGGGCGACCGGCGGGGAGGCGCAACTGGTCGGTCTTCTCCCTCGCGGTGGGGCGGGAATGGACAGGCGGGATGGCCTATCCTCCGGCCATGTAGGGGAAACCGATGGCGGCGGCGACCGGTGAGGGCGGCGGCGGCGACCGGTGAGGGTGGCGGGGAACCCTATCCAGCATGCACGGTAGTGGGCTAAGTCTGATTCGGGGTGGCTCGGGTTTTTTTAGGGAGGCTGGGGGTTTTCTTTTCTTTATTTTTTCACTCTTTGCTTTTTTTAGAAAGGAGAGAGATAGTCCCATCTCTTTGTCATCTGCCAGCAGATGGCAAAAAATCTTTGCCGTCTGCTGGCAGATGGCAAAGAGGTGGGGCTAGTATGCCGTTACACTCTTGACGGCCACAGGATTTGCCAACCTCTTTGCCATCTGCTGGCAGATGGCAAAGAATTGGCTGATGGCAACCATGTTCTTTGCCGTTTGTCAGTTCTTTGCCATCTGTTTTTTATAAGCAGATGGCAAAGACGTTCTTTGCCATCAGCTGACAGATGGCAAAGAGCTGGCTGATGGCAAATTCCCTGTTTCCAGTAGTGTCCCTTCCCCTATATATATAGGGATAGAGGGAGGGCAGACAGACCCGTCTGTGTCATGTCACTGCTTGTCCTCTCCCTCGTAGTCCTTCTCCTTCCGCGTAGTGCTTAGGGAAGCTCTGCTGAAATTCCTCCACCACCACCGCCACCACGCTGTCGTGTTGTTGGAGGACTCGAACTAATACTTCTCCATTTCTCGCTGGATCAAGGAGGTGAAGGCATCATCAAGCCGTGCGCGTGTTGAACGCATAGGTGCCGTCCATTTGACACTAGATCAGGAGTTTGCGAGACGGATCATGATTGGATCGCGAAGACGTTTGACTACATCAACCATGTTTCTTAGCGCTTCCTCTTGGTGATCTACAAGGGTATGTAGATGCAATCTCTCCTCTCGTAGATATTCATCTCCTAGATTGATGTTGGTGAGTGTAGGAATTTTTTTGTTTCCCATGCAACTTTCAACAACAGTGGTACCAGAGCTAAGGCTATGCGCAGATAACATCATGAGTAGAACACAAAGGAGTTTATTGGTGTTGATATTCAGATTGCTTCCTTCCTTGGTTTTTTCTTAATTTAGCGTAATTGTGGGATGAAGCGGCCCAGACCAACTTTACATGTCCACGTACATGAGACCGGTTCATTCGACAAACATGTGACTTTGTTGCATAAGATGGTTGGCTGGTGTCTGTCTCTCGCACCTTAGTTGAATCGAATTCGATGAAGGCAGTCCTTGTAGAAGGTTAAATAGCAACTTTCATATCACCGTTGTGGTTTTGCATAGGTAAGAACCGTTCTTGTTAGATACACATAGCAGCCATGTAAAACATGCAACAACAAATTAGACGACGTCTAACTTGTTTTTGCAGGGTATGTTGTGATGTGATATGGCCAAAGACATGTTGAAATATATTTTGATGTATGAGATGATCATGTTTATAATAGTTTGTGTTTACTTGCATGTCGATGAATATGACAACCGGCAGGAGCCATGGGGTTGTCTTGAATTATTGTATGACCTACGTGTCAATCATTAAGCGCTATGTAATGCTTTACTTTATCACTAAACGATAGCAATAGTAGTAGAAGCATGGTTGGCGTGACAACCTCGATGGCAACACGATGATGGAGATCATGATGATGGAAATCATGGTGTGATGCCGGTGACGGTGGAGATCATGTCGGTGCTTTGGAGATGAAGATCAAAAGCACAAGTTGGTGGTCATATCATGTCACTTATGATTTGCATGTGAGGTTAATCAGCCTCGGTATGAATGGCATATTTTCTAATATTTCTAATCTTCAAGCGCATTGCATCCATCTTGATCTTGTGATCATCGACGACATCCGCAACATGCAACTCCAATATCATCTTCTCCTCCTCAATTTTTCTAATTTTTTCCTTCAACAAATTGTTTTCTTCTTCAACTAAATTTAACCTCTCGACAATAGGGTCGGTTGGAATTTCCGGTTCAACAACCTCCTAGATAAATAAAATCTATGTCACGTTGGTCGGCATAATTGTCATAAACAATAAATGAACCAATAGTTATGAAAAGATAATATATACCACATCTGAATCATAGACAGGACGAGGGCCGACGGGGCCGGATACCAAAACCATCGCACTATATAAGATGCAATAATAAAAGTAAGAAAATTATACAAGTATCTATATAAATATACAAATAAGATTTTTTTCCTTTCAGAAAGAAGATAAGAACAAGAGGCTCACCACGGTGGTGCCGGCGACGAGATCGGCGCGGGCGATCGACGGCGGTGAAGACGGGGACGGGACGTGACGGACCGCTAAACCTAGACAAATATTGAGGAAAATGGAGCTTGGAGGTCGAGCTTGGAGAGGAGAAAGCTTAAGTAGTGTGGCTCGGGCATTCCATCGAACAGCTCGTGTGCATAGGAGGTGAGCTAGAGCACCACAAAGCTCTCCCCTCGCTGGCCACGAAAAATAGAGCACTGGGAGTGCTCTGCTCGCGGGCGAGGGGTAGATATAGGAAACTAATTGGTCCCGGTTCGTGCCACGAACCAGGACTAAAGGGCAGCCTTTGGTCCCGGTTCACTACACCAACCGGGACCAATGGTTGTGGGCCAGGAGCGAGGCACATTGGTCCCGGTTCGTCCCCCCAAACGAGACCAATAGGTCCAGACGAATCGGGACCAATGGCCCACGTGGCCCGGCCGGCCCCCGGGGCTCACAAACCGGGTCCAATGCCCCCATTGGTCCCGGTTCTGGATTGAACCGGGACCAATGGGCTGACCCGGCCTGGACCATTGCCCCCTTTTCTACTAGTGATAGTGCTAAACCAGAGTTACCAAGCAAATAAACTGTATATATAGGTCGTCCCCTTGGACTTTTGTTCCTGAATGCATGATCCATCCAAGCGCGTTGACATGGATTTTGTTGATGAATGACCGACACAGGTTTTCTCATTCATTAGGATGTTCTAAGGATATCCATATTTGAACTAACTAAACACTTTCTTTCATGTCGATTCCTTGCATGGACTTTCTCAGCAAGATGAGGTCGGTGAAACGCTTTCACTAGCATTGATCCTGCTGCCCTCGAGCTGTTCATTGGCGCTAGCCGATGCAATGGTGGTGAGGGAAAGGATGGGGATGTGTCTTTATGGTGAATTGCTCTTGACTACTTCTACTTGCCTTTGATGTTTCTATTTGTGCTTTGTACTTGTGATGATCTTTGCGGCACAAGTCCATTTATGGCATAACCTCTTGCCGTCTTTGCATTTTTTTTATCTTTTTGTTTTGGACGTGATGGGTTGTGGACATCTCATTATGTAGATGTCGGATTGCAGTCGGTGTGGTTGTACCAGCTTGGATGGGATGATTGAATGAAATTCCAGCTAGCGATTATTTTTTTCATTCGTTTTCCAATTTTTTTGCATGCATGCTTCTGAAATGGATCATTTTGTATATTCTGTCAGGTTGCACTAGCCACAAGTTTAATATAGGATTGATCATCAAAATTTGTTTGGCTAATTGTGCAAAAGATAGTATGTTTGTCATGAAAGCATGGTGCTTGGTATTTTATTTTGAGAAAAAACTGACTCACCTTTTTCACTTTACATGTCAAATCCTTATCAAGGTTTCATTCTTTTTTGCGGCAGAGGGTTGGAACTTTCTACAGTTTGTGTAGAGCTAAGTATGTGAACTTTGTACAAGATAATTAGTAAAGCTTTACACATGGAGTTTTTTTCTGGAACCAACTTTGTTGTGTTTTCTGAAGTGATAAGACGAAGTGGAATTCGTAGAGTGACACGACGCGTCAAATTCTCCTCAAGGCGAGAAGAACTGTACTCCAAAAGTTGAACCATTTCAGTTAATTTTAACGAGTTTACGGATGTTTGATGACAGACATGCAGAGACGGTAAGAGCGAGGTCTTTTATTTTCTAGATCATGGAAGAACATATAATTACCGCAACAACAATTGCCACAACAACAACAATTTCCCTAGCAAAACAAACAACAATTCCCCGAACAACAATTTCCCATACCATACCCACAGCAGCAACCATTCCCCCATCAATCATAACAACCTTCCCCACACCAACAACCAACTGGGAGCGATGTTATAAGTATCACTGGACGATGAAATGAAGAGATGTAATACTAGACGGGTGAATCATCGTTATTAGTCGATGGAGCATTTAATGTAACAATGATAAATAAAGTGATGTGACCATCATGTGTAACCCTAACCTATACTAGTTCAAACATGGGAATAAAAGACAAATAAGTTCTTTTCTAAAGCGTATTGCTAGCAATTGTTACATTCATGCCATATTTCGATTTTCATCCCTATCTACAATCTCAATGTTATGCGCTATCTACTTATTTATGAAGTGTAGTATTATGAACATAACATACTTAACGTGTGTGAAACTTGGTCCAAATTAAAGTACTATTAATTAGGGAGTAAGGAGTAATTGCAATATAACACTTCAATGTAGAGCTCCATGAGTTTGTAACCATCTTATCTGACATGCATCTACATCAAACTAGGTGTTTATGTTTTCCACGAACTCCATGCCAGATTTCATTGTTCATTTATAGTGAGAATAATTGATTACTTATGCACTTTTCGCCTTTGATGTTCCATTCACAAAATGAGTTTAAGTACCAATTATCTCCAATAACAATCTTAGCGGGACAAAAAGTATCCTCTCACAAATCATGACCCATCAAACAAGGTTCTAAATTTGAAGGAAAATGACCCCCTCAACTTGAGTCAAAAATCATAATTTGCATACAATCAACTGAAATCATAATGGGCTTCCTCAGCCCTCCACTCGATACACACCTACGTAGGGAGTCCACCAATGCCGAGTCAAACAACAAGTTGTGGAGGCGGACATTATCACCCATAAACATGAAATAAAACAAAACGCAATACAGCCCCAAAAGCACTACGCTCCTAGGGCCAGAAAAAGCTTGATGATCTGCAAGTGCACATGGTTTATTTTTCACCTATTTAAGTATGAGTATAAATCCCACAGGGAATACATGAATTGGACTTTGTCCCTAAGAGACACTTATTGTAATGTGCCTGCATCTTAGTTTTCGACACAAAGCAAGTGAACGGCGAAGATTATATTGACTTCTAAGTTTAGTGCGAACAAAAGTAAATAACCCAAAAGAACTAAAAGAGCATAGCAGAATGAATAAAGATGTGGAACAATGGAGGACTGAGTCATTCTCAGGGACACCGTAATTCCCATTGCAGTGTGTCTAAGGTATCATATGCCACTTCGTAATTCTAAGCTAGATACTTGAGTCACTCTTAATATTTGTCATTGGGCGTATCCGGGTACACAATATGTTATACTCGAGGTGTACTCCATACCATGCAGGCCATCACTTTAGCTTCCCCACTCTACTTCTCACTACGGTAATTAAGGGTTTCCCCGTGGAAGCTGCCTTATTGAGGACTCTCTATTATTCCCCTAGCAGTTGCAAAGGCGAGGTAGAGAGTCTTTTACTCTCACCTCAAGTTACCTCGACATCCTAACCTTTACAACCTCGATGATATGCCTCGTGGCCTTGCGATGGAAATGGCGAGTGGGGCCCCTTCACAAAATTCCTGAATGCTTCTAAAACAAACATTCAGTAGAGAATCTTATACCCTAATTAACATTTCAGCTCCTATACATACCATGGTTCGTCCATATCCCTGAAAACTAAGGAAACAAATCACACATGGAGACGACAAACATCGTGCGAATAGTGGAAATAGTGGTGGTAAACATGGATGAATCACACAGATAATACATGTATGGATCCACATGGGTTTGGTATTACAATGCGATGGAGGTGGATGATGGTAAAGATGACTGATGCTGACATCCCCTTGCACGAGGTGGTGGTGATAGTGATCTCCTCCTTTCCTTAAACCTGCAAGCAAACTTTAAAAACAACATCTTGGAGAAAACAGGAAAAAAAATTGTGCAGACATGGTAAAACCTAGCAAATCCTACTGTGTAGGCAGGCATGTGATAGCCATCGCAGTGTGGATCTAGCTGGCAAGTTGTGACAATCGGCACAAGGCGATGGTGGCAGTTCTCCCTCTTCTGAGCGCGACAGCTAGTGATGGTGGGTTTAGGCGGTCTCTCTCACGGGCGTGGAGACATGACAATGGGCGGTGGATGGTGGCCATGGTTTTGGCTGGTGGCGGTGGATCTAGGCGGGGGGTGTCAATGGAGAGGTGGGGTTAGCATTGTTGCAGCTGCTCAGCAACGGGAGTTGCCATCTGCTCTAAGCGGGCCCCCTCTTGATCGGGCGGCGCCCGCCTTGTCTGGGTGCGTATGTAGGCAGCGGGCTAGTGACGCAGACTAGCCACCGGGCATGGATTTTGATATGGTCGTCCTTGTCGGGGTTGGTTTCTCATCACATGAGGTTCGGTGCGTAGTCTCCTTGGAGTAGGATTTCTCGGCTCTGGGTCGCTGCCAGTCAAGCCAAGGTGGATGCTTGAAGCTAGGTTGGGGGAGGCACCTCCACACGTTGTAGCGTCGGTGATGGTTCATGGATGTGGTGGTCAGGCATACATTGTGTCGGCTGGCGGACCAGTGCCTCAGTTCACAGACTTGGCGTCTGAGGTGGCCTCGACAATGGCCGTCGGCAGTCACTGGCTGGTGACTGATGCCGGGCTTTACCTGCCATGATTTGTGCATTGCGAAGCGAGCCAGCTTGGGTGCTGCTCGGTGGTGATAGTTGTGTTAGCATTGCATTCATGAGCAGATCAGTGTCAGAGAACACGGACATGGCGTCGTGTGAGCTCGCCTGACCAAGGGCTCGAGGTTGGCTCGCCGGTGGCCCCCTAGTCCATGGAGCATTGGCTGGGGATGTAGGTGTGGGTGCGTCCTATGGTGGAGGCGCCTAACCAAACATTGGGACATAGGCTAGGGTAGGAGTAGATGGAGTGTTGTCTCTCTTCCTACCATGGTTGGTTGCATTGTGATGTGAGTGGTGTATGGTATCTCGCGACAGCGATACTGGGTTGGCGTCCCCTGATGGCGGGCCACATGGTTGCTCTTTGGCGGGCATTATTCCGGTTGTGGTGGCTCCCCTCCCGGGTTGTGTGGGCAACGGTAGGTGTTGCGGTTATAAGCTCAGACGTGCCTTCTCTTTCGGAGGGGCAGCGTCCTAATCAAGATCATGGGATTGAACATCGCGGCGCTACTCTTGAGGACCTCATGGTGGCATGGGTGAGTTGCCAAGCGAAAGCTCCATGCCTGGGCACCGCCACCGACGACACTCATGGGTGTCGCGCTCTTCTTGAAGACGTTGTTGTGCTTCTTCTCTCCGTGTCAGGTCTCCAGGTGTAGACCTTTGTCCGGTATGGACTTGGCAGCGGCGACGCTCTATGCCATTCTCCCTCTTGGGGGCGTTCTCGTGGAGCTTTGGTGTGCTAGTTCGTAGCGTGAGGATGTTTAGTTCTTTCGGTGCTTGTTGCTGGTAGCGTAGTCGTGTGCGCGTGTGCGTGATATCTCAAGATCGGCTTTGTAGGGGCTACCTCACCATATTGTATCGTTCGGCCGTGTACATCTTTGGATATTGCTTTATTTATAAAGCAGTGTGAAAGCCTGTTTCGAGAACAACGAAAACAATAGCAACAACAAACAAACCAACAACTTCAAAATAATTTTTCTTTTAAAATTTCACTTGTTTAATTAACTACATTCAAAGAACTTTCTACAGTTTTTTTAGAGAAGGACAACCTATGATTTGCTAGCTAGCTAGTTAGGTATTTTAACACAACATTAATAGCAAGGAGAAGGAGATGAACTGTTCACAGCCAGGCAGGCAGGTCTCGCTGGCTTTTTCCTGTATCATTGGCTACTCCTACTTCCTTCTCTGACAAAGACCTGTTCTGAATCTGTAATACTGATTCATAGTGATGATGGTGGATCGACTATAGACCTTTACTAATCCATGTACAACAAAAATTACGACGTACAAGGTTAAAAATCCAAGGGTCAAACCCTAGTCAATCGATCCGGCAAATTCTACACGAATCTGGCATGACATCCAGTGCGATTAACAGGAGTTTCAATTATAATTAGCCTCCACGAAGCTGCATGGAGGAGGATGTAATCGTGTTTTGTTTCCTTGTCTGAAACTTCACTTTCCATCAATCTGAAAATAAGTGGTAGAGGGTAAAGGAATGAAAAAAAACATATGTAGAGGTTTTGCAACAGCTAAAGCCACACACACAAAAACATTAGTATGCTAGCTGGTCCATGGCATTGACAAGTCAATTGATTCGATGCAACCATATGTATGAATAATATGGCCAAGGATAAGAGAAGTAAAAAATATAAATATACTGATAGGCTCTTCTTTTGTTCACGTGTGCATGTTGCATGAGCCAAGTGTATCGGCATTATGGCTTGTGTTTGCTACATGACGGCGATAGGCCAGTTCCCATTCAGTCAGGCATGATATGTCCTAAATTCATTTATTCACGTATCGTGTAGAAGGAGAACTTATTTCATTTCTTTTTTGTAGGTTCCTTGCTTACAAGAAATTAGAAAAAAAGACACTTATATAATTACCAGACAAAATCAACTGTATATTGCTCTATCTTTCCTCTTTGTTCTGTATCAGTATCAACAATCATAGTACTAATAGCTTCCTATACTGGTGGTAATAAATTCAATAAAAGAAACCTAGAAACTATATGAACAACTTGAAACAATATGTACAAACTTAGATTAACCAACGAATGAAATACAAAAGAAGTGTTCATGTCTACGTGGAGTGAATCAATCAAGCCACGCATAGCCCTAATACTTTGTTTTCTATTAGTAACTCATATGACAATACAACCGCTCCATATGAAAAGGTAATACGATGAGTCATCTATGCTTATCCATCTTACATATATATTGTACAAAAAATATAAAGTTAGTTCAGAAAAAATTGTGTATAGAACAATCTTCGCATTAATAGTGTGATCTATCTCAATGACACACACAAAATTACAAACTTTGTTCCCTTAAGTATGCCAATCTGGATACGCCTAACAACATATAGAACATGACAAACTAACTCGGAGCAAGGGACAAAATCTAGATCAATGTTTGAAGTGTAAAGTGAATACGATGAGTCATTTGTCGTTATCAAGCATTCCATACACCTAGATGATATGTGCAAGAACAATCAACTATGAAGAACAATCCAAAATCACACTAGTAAGTAGTGCCATGAAACACAACATACCAAATTATTAGGTAATCGATAAGCTTAAGAGCA
>NW_025225210.1:0-3765 GCF_018294505.1 Triticum aestivum | reverse complement strand
AATTAACGCAACAACAATTCCCCCGGCCACAACAATCCCCTGAACAACAACAATTCCCCCAACAACAATTCTCCCAGCAACCACCACAAAAATTCCCCCAACAACAATTTCCAATACCATACCCACCCCAGCAATCACAAGAACCTTCCCCATACCAACAATATCCACAACAACAACCATCTGGGAGCGACGTTATAAGTATCAGTGGCCTATGAAATGAAGAGATGTAATACTAGACGGGTGAATCATCGTTGTTAGTCAATGGAGCATAATGTAACGATGATAAATAAAGTGATGTGCACCATCATGTGTAACCCCGACCTGTACTAGTCCAAACATGGGAATAAAAGACAAATAAGTTCTTTTCTGAAGCACATTGCTCGCAATTGTTACATTCATGCCCTATTTTGATTTCCATCCCTAACTACAATCTCAATGTTATGTGACGTCTACTTATTTAGGAAGTGTAGTATTATATGAACATAACATAATTAACATGTACAAAACTTGTTTCAAATTGAAGTACTATTAATTCGGGAGTAAGGACTAATTACAATTTAACATTTCAATGGAGAGTGCTACTTGTAGACTGTGTTGTTAATTCCCCAAGGAGGAGAGGATGATGAAGTATAGTACAAATAAGTATTTCACTAAGTTAAGAATCAAGGTTATCAATCCAGTAGGTGAACCACACAAAACCTTGTTAACAGCACCTGCACACACAAAAGCAAACACTGACACCTAACGCAAATAAGAGGCTTGTCAATCCTCGTAGACGTTATTTGCAATGATTAATTCTGGTAGTGATAGATGGACATGAGTTGTCATTTGATAACGTGATCACATCATTAGGAGAATGATGTGATTTACAAGACCCAAACTATGAATGTAGCATATGATCTTGTCAAGTTTATTGCTATCGTTTTCTGCTTGTCAATTATATGTTCCTATGACCATGAGATCATGCAAGTCACTGACACCGGAGGAGTGCCTTGTGTGTATCAAACATCACAACGTAACTGGGTGACTATAAAGATGCTCTACAGGTGTCTCCAAGGGTGTCTATTGAGTTGGCATGGATCGAGACTGGGATTTGTCACTCCGTATGATGGAGAGGTATCTCAGGGCCCACTCGGTAATACAACATCACAATAAGCTTGCAATCAATGTGACTAAGAAGTTAGCCACGGGATCTTGTATTACGAAATAGAGAGACTTGCCGGTAACGAGATTGCACTAGGTATGGAGATACCAATGATCGAATCTCAGGCAAGTAACATACCAATGGAAAAAGGGAACTTCATACGGGATTGCCTGAAACCTTGACATCGAGGTTCGACTGATAAAGATCTTCGTAGAATATGTAGGAACCAACATGGGCATCCAGGTCATGTTATTGGTCATTGACCGTAGAGGTGTATCGGTCATGTGTGCATAGTTCTCGAACCCGCAGGGTCTACACACTTAACGTTTGTTGACGATATAAGTATAGTTGGGTCATATGGTGGTTACCGAAGGTTGTTCGGATTCCCGAATGAGATCCCCGACATGACGAGGAACTCCAGAATGGTCTGGAGGTGAAGATTGATATATAGGACGAAGGGTATCGGAGTCCGGAATTGTTCCAGGGGTACCGCGGGAATCGACGGAGTACGGAAAGGGGTTTCTGGGGGGCCAGGTAAGTGTTGGGCGCTTCATGGGACAAGGGGAGGGAGCACACCGGCCCACTAAGGGGTTGTGTGCCCCCCACACCCAATCCCACCATGACGGAAGGGTTGGGGCAACCCCCTAGGTTTGCCTCCACCTAGCTTGGGGGGAAAGCCACCCTAGGGTTTCCCTAGGGGCGCCCCCATCTATGGTGGCCGCCGCCTCCTAAGGGAACCCATAGGGCATCCCCACCTCCTCCCTTCCCCCTATATATATGGGGGTAGAAGGAGGGCAGACAGACACATCTGTGTCGTGTCGCTGCCTGTCCTCTCCCTCGTAGTCCTTCTCCTTCCGCGTAGTGCTCAGCAAAGCTCTGCTGAAATTCCTCCACCACCACCGCCGCCACGATATCGTGTTGTTGGAGGACTTGAACTACTACTTCTCCATTTCTTGTTGGATCAAGGAGGTGAAGGCATCAATTAGCCGTGCGCGTGTTGAACGCATAGGTGCCGTCCGTTTGGCACTAGATCAGGAGTTTGCGGGATGTATCATGATTGGATCGCGAAGATGTTTGACTACATCAACCATGTTTCTTAGCGCTTCCTCTTAGTGATCTACAAGTTTATGTAGAGGAAATCTCTCCTCTCGTAGATGTTCATCTCCTAAATTGATCTTGGTGAGTGTAGGAATTTTTTTCTTTCCCATGCAACTTCCAACAACAGTGATACCAGAGCTAGGGCTATGCGCAGATGACATCATGAGTAGAACACAAAGGAGTTTATCGGTATTGATATTCAGATTGCTTCCTTCCTTGGTCTTTTCTTGATTTAGCGGAATTGTGGGATGAAGCGGCCCGGACCAACTTTACCTGTCCACATACATGAGACCGGTTCATTCGATAGACATGTGACTTTGTTGCATAAGATGGTTGGCTGGTGTCTGTCGCTCGCACCATAGTTGAATCGAATTCGATGAAGGCAGTCCTTGTAGAAGGTTAAATAGCATCTTCCATATCACAGTTGTTGTTTTGCATAGGTAAGAACCGTTCTTGTTGGATACACATAGCAGCCATGTAAAACATGCAACAACAAGTTAGACGACGTCTAACTTGTTTTTGTAGGGTATGTTGTGATGTGATATGGCCAAAGACATGTTGAAATATATTTGATGTATGAGACGATCATGTTTGTAATAGTTTGTGTTGACTTGCATGTCGATGAATACGACAACCGACTGGAGCCATAGGGTTGTCTTGAATTATTGTATGACCTGCGTGTCAATCATTAAGCGCTATGTAATGCTTTACTTTATCACTAAACGATAGCAATAGTAATAGAAGCATGGTTGGCGTGACAACCTCGATGGCAACACGATGATGGAGATCATGATGATGGAAATCATGGTGTGATGCCGGTGACGATGGAGATCATGCCGATGCTTTGGAGATGGAGATCAAAAGCACAAGTTGGTGGTCATATCGTGTCACTTATGATTTGCATGTGATGTTAATCCTTTTATGCATCTTATTTTTCTTAGGACGATGGTAGCATTATAAGTTATCCCTCACTAAAATTTCAAGACAAAATTGTGTTCTCCCTGAGTGTGCACCATTGCGAAAGTTTGTCATTTCTAAGCACCACGTTATGATCGGGTGTGATAGACTTTACATTCACATACAAAGGGTGCAAGCCAGTTTTGCACATGCGAAACACTCGGGTTAAACTTGACGAACCTAGCATGTACAGATACGGCCTCGGAACACAACAGACCGAAAGGTCGAACATGAGTCATATAGTAGATATGATCAACATGGAGATGTTCACCATTGAAACCACCTCATCTCACATTATGATCGGACTTGGGTTGGTGAATTTTCATCATGTTATACTCGGATGACCGGAGGGATGTTAATTTGAGTGGGAGTTTTAAGTAATATGATTATTTGAACTCATTTATCATGAACAATAGTCTAAGTTGACTTTGCAAATTTATGTTGTAGATCAATGGCTCGCACAATAGCTTCCCTGAATTTCAATGCGTTCCTAGAGAAAGCCAAGCTGAAAGATGATGGAAGTAACTTTGTAGACTGGGCCTGTACTCTGAGAATTATCCTCATGG
>NW_025225209.1:0-679 GCF_018294505.1 Triticum aestivum | reverse complement strand
GCGTGATTTTTTGGCTGATGTTTTTTCAGTTATGTGATATGGTGTGATGATTTGTTTTCTAATGAAGGTGTAAGTAAGATGCAATGATTTCTAATTAAGGTGTTGTGGAAATTATGGTTGATGTGATGATTTTTTTCCTAATTAAGGTGCAATGATTCCTATTAGGGTGTTGGGGAGATGATTAAAATTAAGTAGTAAATATGTGAATTTGGTGCAATACAATATTGGGGCAATCCAGTTCATTGATGGATGATGGATATGTGGCTGAGATGCAATGTGTCTGGTGAACTCGCTTGTTTAACAATAGTGGAGATAATTGATATGCAATGATTCCTATTAAGGTGTCATGGAGATGGCTAAAATTAATTAGTAAATATGTTAATTTGATGTGATATAATATTGGGGCAATTTGGTCCATTGATGGATGGTGGATATGCGGCTGAGATACAATATTTTTTCCTCAACTCGCTTCTTTAATAGTAGTGATGGATATGGAGATGAATATGGTGATCATTATCTTCACTATTGAATCACAATCACAACCTTCCCTTCAATAATAGCGGGGTAGAGATATGCATTTTTTGTTAGTCTGTAGAAATGCATAGACATTTAGCTAGTTACCATAATGTGGTATCCATATTCCTTCATTCAGGACATTACTACTCATGACAAAAGAGGG
>NW_025225208.1:0-1612 GCF_018294505.1 Triticum aestivum | reverse complement strand
CCACACACGTTCCACCACATTAGCTCCTCCTCCAAAAATGCCTCTCTCCTCGCGTAAAAGAAGACTTCCTACATATCATATCCGCTTGTGCCACTGCCAAAACATGCGTTGTCACCCCTCCATGCCTGCACGGCTCTGCCATCACAATGGGGCTCCCAACTCGACCACTCGTAGCATTCGCCATCGGACAATACCAATATAAAAAGACTCGAAAAGGCAAATCCAATTAATCTCAGTCATCGAACAATATCAATCCAACAACCTAGATTGCTCCATAAACAATCAACATGTTTAGCGCGCAATTTATATCCAATCACATAATTATGTGTAACTAATGTACAACCTAATATAAGCATGAAATTAATTTTCTCTCTAATTGAAGTCCTTCTATCTATTTTTTAGGAACGCGATCTCACATATATGGTGTAATTTATGTATTCTTAATTACATAATATTTGTGTGATTGAATTGAATCGAATTGGCACCTGCGAAAGCAGGCACCAAAAAACAGCATGGAGGGATGGTGATGGGAGGTGGAGGCGAAAATAAACCGGGGAGGTAAAAGTAAACCGTGCGTACTTGCATACCAACTCCCCTTTTAGGAGTAGAGAAGATTGGTATTTCAGATTCATTCAGTTAGAGGGTAGTGTCACAGTTCTAATTGTATGGCCCCTATTACAAGCTACTTAAATTGGTTTCAGAGAGTGAATTTTATTGGAATTAATTCGAGACCGAAGCACTAGAGTAACAGTGTAACACCAACAATGCATGCCAGTGACCATACAAGGTATGCACATGTGTTCGCATCAAGCTACAGTTTCATGCATGCATGCAGGCAGTCTATTCGAATAGATATAAAGAGATACAATAACATGATACCGTGTCACACAATATCACAACGTACGATGGCATAGTGCTAGCTAGCAAAACTGCAGAGGTTATAATTAAACTAAAAACATGTTGTGGCCATCTTTGGTTCGCATCTTTGCATCTTTTGTTCACTACTAGTTTTCCTCGGTAAAAGCCTGGAAAGCAGTAACAACAGCCACATACGAAATAGTCAACTTGGCAGCTCCATATACGACACTCTTAGCCGCATGTTCGATGGACATCATGCGCCTGCAGGTAGAGGGAGATAGTACAAATGAGAATATACTCCTGACAAAACTGATAAGACAGTAGAACGCTAGCATTTACAAAAAGGAACATCAGCTAAGAAGTAAAAATACAATCAAGGTCGAAGAATTCTCTGAGCGCGATACCAACATCCGTCAGCTGCCTCCGACGCCACCATAGCAGCCATCAAAAAAAATGACGAATCACCTTCTCACCCTAGCTCGATGGCTCGATACGGTTTCATCGCTGATATGCAGCTTTGCGGACCTTCAAGGTGGCTCACAAAGACGAAATCATTACCACTGAACAAATCCGACTGGGGCAACACCGCCCGGACACGCCATCGAACTTCACATCTGGCACCCCGCACGACTAAGACGTCGGAGCTGAAAACCATATCTGACATCCACGAACCACAAACCCAGCACACGATCCACCATCTTCCAGATGTCGCCGATGTAGACCATAATCTGCATCCGCTCCTGGACTACCTCCC
>NW_025225207.1:0-7806 GCF_018294505.1 Triticum aestivum | reverse complement strand
TTTTTTTTTTTTTGCTGTTGTCTTACCAACACTAGGAAAGGGTGGAAAGCAGTGTGCAAAGTACCATACACTTGGCAATGGCCCCAATATTCTTGTAGCGCATGAAGGCAGGAGTGCCAACTATCACTTTGTATGGAACTTCGTATGAGAGAGGCTCTATTATCGTTAAACCCTAGAAGCTTCCCACCGTCTCACCCTCTCGCCCCCATCGGGAAAAGCCCACGCGGCCCCAACGGCGGTAGGGAGGACCGGTCCAAGGACAACTTGCTGGGGAAGTTTTGGAGGATTTGGAGGACTGCTGCGGTTGTAGAAGAGGATGAGGGCTCGATTCTCCGTTAGGCCATGCTCAAGGCGACGTTGGTGAATCCGGCAGCACCCATACAAATCTAGTGTGTTGAGCTTGTGCGGCAGCTCGCCTGGCTAGGCCACTAAAAATGACGATATCGACGCATGCCTCTGGACGACGGCGAGTTCGATCTTTGATCCGAACTTGGCATACAATGGCATGGGAAATTCGTCTCATGTGTTCTTCAGAGTGTCTTCATGTTTGGTTAGGGACAACGTGGGGCCGGCGCTTCCCCATTTAGGAATAGTGTCTTCCTTGTTCTATCCCCGTTTTGTTGGGGTGCTTATCATCGATGGAGGGTGTGTGATTTTGTGCCTCTGATGGGTCTTCCGAGATCCGGTCAGTTTAGGTTTGCGGTGAGGTGAAAGAGGAACCCTAGCTGCTTGAGAAGGAAAGCCCACATCCACAAGGTACGCTCACCGAAAGAGTTTTTTTTTTTTTGAGAAACACCAAAAGAGTATTTTTAGGGGTTAGGAAAGAGAAAGGAAACCTACCGAGATCTCCACAGTTGGGCCGAAACCTCCAAGAACAAGAACTCTCAAATAACAAGAACTGCACTCGGCCGGGCCTGGTCGCAAGATTGTAAGTTGGCGCACCGCACCTTCCGGACAGCGCAAGAAAAGCACCCCTAGCCGCCTGAGGAAGACGGAACGCCCAGACCCGCAATTAAGGTACGCTCACCAAAACCTACCGAAATCGCCACGGCTGCGACCCGATCGATGGTGTGTGTGTATACGCGGCCGGCCGGCGGTGATGGACTTGTCATCCTAATCCCTAACAAATTGTATGCAGGCCGGCGACGATGGCGGCGGTTCGGTGCGCGGCGAGGAAGCTCGGTTGCTCCCTGCTCCAGCGAACGCAGGCGGCGGTCATGCAGGAGGGACGCCTGCTCGCGCCAAGCAGGCTCATGCGCTCCCGCCAGCTCTCCAGCGAGGCCTCCAGCGAGGTACATATCTTAACCAAAATTGACATCTTCTTATGACCTATCGAATCCCGTGCAACTGAAACATCAACTAGCATGTGTCTCCTGTATTAGCTAAAACAAGAGCAAAATTAATTATTTACTTAGTGTCATCATATATACTTGTTTACCGGCCGGGCCTGAACCTGTATATCCTGAGTAACTTCTTACTGCATGCAAATCATATCATCCGGCAACCTTATTTTCATGGTTGGTCCGAGCATGTCTGTTCACCCATCCCTCAAGCAAATCATTAGTTGCAACACATAAGTCGCTCCCCCCGTGTCGCTCCGCATCGGGCGACTCAGGCGGGCCACTACCCTAGGCGCCGCCGAGCCCCGATCTACTCCCTCCTCTCCTCCCGTCGCCGCCACGTGACGCCGCCGAGCTAAGCCCGGGGCAGATGGCGGTGGCGGGCGTCTCTCCTTCTCTCCCGCGGCTTGGGGTGGGGCGGGGTCCCTAGCGTCTGGAAGTGCGGCGCTGGTCGGGTCCTGCGGCGCGGCGGCCGGCCTTGGTTCGCAGCGGCGGCGGGCGGTGCTGCAGCCGATCGGATCTCGGATTGGCTGCTGCGGCATGGAGGGCGTGGTGGATGGATCAGCTGTACGTATGGTCTGGTCTCCATCAGATCTGTTCTGGCCGGTGCCGCCTGCTCCATATGCGGTGGCGGCCCCATGCGCACGAGGCTGGATGGAGGTTTCTCGAGTGGATCCGGGTGAAAACCCTACTCCTGGCTCATTGCCAAGGTCGGCGATGGTGGCGTTTTCTGCGTCGTCCCCTTCCTGAAGGCATCATCGTGGAGAAACTCTAGACTCCTATCCGCCACCTTCTCGGAAAACCCTAGATCGGTCGATCAGATGATGGCGGCGCTCTTGTATTTGTACCTCTTGGGGGCGTCATTCTTGGAGGTATGCATAGGCTCGAGGGATCAGTGGACGGCATCTGCCGTGGAGAGGCGTTCCATGTGACGCATCGACGACGTGGAGTCTTGGTGACATGGCGCGGCAGGGCCTCGGCGATGGATGTGTGATGATGGACGCGCGTAGGGAGGATCTGTTGTCTGGCGCCGTGGTGGCATCGACAACCGGCCTGGCAAGGTCGATGTGTAAGTATCTGCTCTGAAGATGGATCGATGGAAGACAGCGGCGACTACCCATGAGAGTGTGTCGGACTGGTTTGTGCCCCTGACCTGGTGTGTGGTTTGGTTGGGGCCCCCTGCTTTCGATGTTAGGATTAGGTGAGAGGTCTGGGTATTCGGCTCACACTTTATGTATTCCTTCATCAATGAGTTAGGAGTATCGACAGATGTTGTCAAGATGACGGCTTTAGACATATTGATGTGTATCTTGAATGTTGCTGCGGTTTTGGTATCTTGAACCGTCTCATCTTGTGCTTGATGCACTTCCTAGTATGATCCTGCGACTTCATTTATCCATATACAGTAAGTATGATTCTGTGACTAATGCCACACACACATGTACGATGCATCTGTATATGTCGGACCTCACTTGATTGATAGTCTTGGAAAGCATTCTTCTTAATTACTTATCAATCACAACCAGCGGTTACTTGATCTCTGAGTGTCAATCCAGGAAAAGAAAGTGGAGCTCCGCAAACTGGTATCTAAGGCGATGCAAAAGAGAGTGGAGCTGCTTGGTGAGCCTGAAATGCGGCTACTACTCCAGAGAATTTCTCTACCAAAAGGCACTCCAAAACCACATGCCACTCCCTGGTACGTACAATAGATCTATTTTTTCCTTATAATTTTCTGGTTCTTTGGCAGGAGTTGATATATATAATCTCTTTTGACCTGCAGGACCTGGGGGCGGTTCGCTACAAGGTTAAAGTGTTATATGGAGGCAGCTGCCAATCTGACAGTCTTCCTTGCGGTTACTGCTTATGTAGTTTGTGTCAAGGGCGACAGAGGGGTACAAGAACAAGTCCAGGGCGTTAACGAGGAAAACCAGTGAAGACGGGATAAAAAATGAGAACCGAAGATGGCCGCAGCTTGTTTTCAGTTAAATTATGATGACCTGCAGTTTGGCTAGCTATGGTTGTGATGTTGCGTGACATGGTATGTTATTGTATCTCTATCTATCCGAGTTGTTAATCGTGGCTTGTTTTGGTTGTGTGACATGGTATGTTAGTGTACTTCACAAGCAATTAAGTCTATGACACTAGTAGAAAACGGCCCATTTGTCTCGGTTGGTAAGGGCCTTTTGTCCCGGTTCCTGAACCGGGACTAAAGGGTCGTTACTAATGCCCTGGCCCTTTAGTCCCGGTTCAGTCCAGAACCGGGACAAATGGCCTCCACGTGGCCTGTGCGCCGAGCCCAGGCAGGAGGGCCTTTGGTCCCGGTTGGTGGCACCAACCGGGACCAATAGACATCCACGCGTTTCATATATTGTGTTACCTAGCTAATTAATAGAGAAAAGTGTCCTCTCTTATGTCCGTGCTTGGTCGACGCTACGTACTATACATACGTATAGAGAGGACTAGACACGCTAGTTAGCTAGTAAGCAAACAAAGGAAACATATATGCATACAGAGAGAAGTGATATCGACCACCTCTCCTTCTCCGAGAGATTGGTCGAACAACAAGCTCTCGTATATCTATCCGACACTACCGGCTACATATATACAATAACTATCTCTTACAAATATAATCTCCTAATATATGGACGCAGGGTCCACATAGTATTCTCCGTCTTCAGCGATCACGTGGTCAAGAAAGAATGCCGCCAATTCCTCTTGAATTGCTCGCATGCGATCTGGTGCTAGGAGTTCATCCCGCATCCGAAACATCTAATTTGAAGAAGGGGGTCAATACATACATACATATATATATATATATATATATATATGAATGAATGAAACTCAACACAAATGATGGTAATAAAATAAAACTGTGAATATTGTTATTTACACACTTCATATTGTTCGTCAGAGTAGCCCCGCTCACAGGTCGTGTGGCGGATGGACTCGCAAACGTAGTATCCATAGAAATCATTCCCCTGTTCCTGCCACAACCACTTTAAAAGAAATAGAGGTCAATCAAACTGATAAGCAAGAATGCCAAATGGTATTGATGAAACTAGCGCTTGAATCACTAGGAGATGCGCGGAACATGCTACTATAGTACTTACTTTCAGGTGTCTAAATTCCAGCTTCTTCGGCAGTCCCGGAGCTTTTTTTGGTGAATTTTCTCCAAACCCTGCCAGACAAAGAAAACAATTACTTGATATCAGAAATGACAAAGTTGCTGATGTGGTGGATAATGATCGATTTAACTTACTTCTCGAGCATTTGAGTCATGTCCGCATACTCCTGGGGATCTTTTCGTTTCGAGTCTAAGACAGTTACTACTCCCTGCTCAAGCTTAATCTCTAGGAGAATATAGTGGAACCTGCACACGCATGCATAACTCATCAATTACATTACTATAACCTGGACTAATATATAAGGGAAACCGAATATGCACAAGACAGTAACACTCACTTGAAGTTGTAAGGAAAGAGTATTATATCTTTGTTTTCATTTATTACCAACGATCATAGCAAGTTGGCCTCGGTATCTTCGGCATGAAATTTAATCTCAGTTGCATCTATGAGATTTGTGTTAATGAACCCAATATTACCGATTTGTCTTTTCTTCAATTCGACGATCTTCAATCTGCATATATAGTGAGGATAACTATAAATACATGCAATGAAAGAGCTGACCTATATAGAGAGACTTAATGACAGAAATAGTACTACTTACAGACAGTAGCAGGTGACCGTTGCTTATCGAGGGCCAATTAATTGAAAAACTAAAAGAACTCCTTAAATGGAACATGCAACAGTTCAATTCCAACGAGGTCATGCTCCTTTTTAACTCTCAGATACAAAGTATTCCTCCCCCAGACTCTCTGCAGGTTTTCATGTACCAATCATGGAATCTTCGCATCATCGTTGTTAGAGATCTTTCATCTTTGACGAGAGGCTTCCCGTACTCGTATCTGTGTATCTGCACCTCCAAGAAATCATAATGTACATCGTCGGGCAGGTAATCTCCAAGATTGCTATAACCAGGCACCATCCTCGGATCATTAGCGACGATGTCGCTAGGCACTTTGAGCGGGGGGCACGATTGCTTCGCTTGTTCGCCGAGCTGGGCAATTTGTTTCCCAGCTCGTCGTTCCTTCATCCTTTGATCACTGACAGTACTTCCCGACCGCTCCGCTTCGACAAATGCCTTTCCAATAATGCACTCATAGTTGCCTTTCGGCGGAGACTTGGGTGGTTTTCTCAGGGCAGCCAGAGTGCGCTTCGCTTTCACCGGATCTACCTTCTCCTCCCGAGGTGGATGTCTCTGTGCTTTCAACCCTTGAAACCAGTCCTTCACTTCGGTTCGCGTGATCTTCACGTTCTCCTCCGGGGTCATCTCGTATGGTAACTTCTCTGGAGTCTTCAGAGAAGGACCGAATCTGTATTTCCTCCCGCCTCTGTATGTACTGCTAGACGCCAGGAGAGCAGACGCAACGACTGTCTTCTTTCCTTGCTTACGAGGCGGAGGAGAAGGACTACGATGCGCCGGAGCAGTCGGAGCGGCGGCGGGTCTCTTCCGCCCTTGCTGACGAGGCAGAGAAGGAGGAGGCTGGCTGCTCGGGCGCGCCGGCGCAGGCGGAGAAGGAGGCGGAGTGCCGCCACGCGCCGGAGAAGGAGCCGGCCGAGTGCCCTGATCGTCACTCGCCGGAGGAGGCGGAGTGCCCTGACTCGCCGGAGGAGGAGGAGGCGGCGGAGGCGTCCAGTTCGGATGGTTGATGAGCTCCTTCCACCATAGGCATGGAGTCTTCAGAGCAGAACCCAGCCGAGTCTCCCCTTCACCGGTAGGGTGGTCAAGCTGGAGGTCCTCAAATCCCTCCGTTATTTCATCCACCATCACCCTAGCATATCCTTCTGTAATCGGCTGGCATTGAAAAGTTGTGCCGGGTTCAGTAGGAAAAACAGAGCCAACAGCCGCCTTGACCTTCAAATTCATACATTGCATCATAAGGTGGCAATTTTGAGACTCCGTGATAGCATCCACGGGATAGCTGGCAGGAGCCGTCAAGACATGCTCCGGCTGAAGCAGCTCGGTGGAAGCCACACTGCTTCTCCGCTGAGATGGCGGGGTAGCTTCGGGGGAAGCTTTGGCAGTTTGTTTGCTGTGATTTGCTTTTCTTTCCTCTATCGCTTGTACCCTTGCGTGCATCGCGTGCAGTTGGGTCTGCTGCACTTTCTTCCTCCTCTCCTGGCATTTGTAACCGCCTGCGTCCGGAAACCCAGCCTTCCACGGAATGGAGCCTGGCGTGCCTCATGTCCGTCTAGGGTGCTCAGGATTCCCGAGGGCCATTGTGAGCTCGTCGTTCTCTCTGTCTGGAACGAACGTCCCTTGCTGCGCTGCATCGATATAGTGTTGAAGCCTCTTGAGTGGTATTTCCAATTGCTCATTCGTCCAAATGCACTACCTTGATACAGGGTCCAAGGTTCCGCCAGCCCCAAAGAACCAAGTCCGGCAACGGTCTGGCCAGTTCATTGTCTCTAGTTCGATCCCTTTATCAAGCAGATCATTCTCATCCTTGGCCCACTTAGGACGGGCTATGAGGTAGCCACCTGACCCCGTGCGATGGCGATGCTTCTTCTTCGCAGCATTTTTCTTGTTTGTCGCCGACATCTTCTTACTCTTTTCCAATGTCTTGTGGGCCACAAATGCGGGCCAGTCATCTCTGATTTTCTCATATTTGCCCTTGAATTCTGGTGTCTCTTTTTTATCGACGAACCTATTCAGGTCTTTCTTCCACCTCCTGAATAGGTCTGCCATCTTCTTAAGAGCAAAAGACTTGATTAATTGCTCTTTAATTGGCTTCTCCGGATCATCCTCTGGCGGTAGGGTGAAATTTGACTCCAGCTCAGTCCAAAGATCATTTTTCTGCATATCATTGACATAAGACACCTCAGGGTCTTCTTTAGCTGGCTTTAACCACTGCTGGATGCTGATCGGGATCTTGTCCCTAACCAGAACCCCGCACTGAGCAACAAATGCGTTGTTTGTCCAGATGGGTTCAATCGGTTGGCCGTCGCGTGTGATTTCTATGATCTCAAACCTTTCATCCGAGCTCAACTTTTTCTTCGGACTTCGTCTCTTTACCGAAGTTGTGCTCGATCCGGAGGGCTAGAAAAAAGAACAAAGACAAGAGTTAATTAATATGTGTACATACCAAAACAATGAATGCATCAATTAGCTAGTGAGCACAGGCTTAACTAATATATATACCTGGCCGGACTTGGTTCGGTCACCGGAGACGTCATCACGGTCTCTTTCTTGCACCGGCATTGGGTCACCAGAGCCGTCCTCACGGTCTCCTTCTTGCACCGGCATTGCACTACTAGGAAAAGGGCTACTAATGACGCACCAGTTTTGCCTACTAATGGCGCATCACTGGTGCGCCATTAGTATCACGCCACTAGTATTTTTTTTT
>NW_025225206.1:0-5867 GCF_018294505.1 Triticum aestivum | reverse complement strand
TCGTTGCCGGGTTGCTTAGGGCCTTGGATGAGAACTGGCGTCATAATGAACTTCCGTTTCATGCACATCCAAGGAGGAAGGTTATACATACATAGAGTCACGGGCCAGGTGCTGTGATTGCTGCTCTGCTCCCTGAAAGGATTAATGCCATTCACGCTTAAAGCAAACCATACGTTCCTTGGGTCCTTTGCAAACTCATCCCAGTACTTTCTCTTGATTTTTCTCCACTGCGACCCGTCAGCGGGTGCTCTCAACTTCCCATCTTTCTTAGGGTCCTCACTGTGCCATCACATCAACTTGGCATGCTCTCCGTTTCTAAACAGACGTTTCAACCGTGGTATTATAAGAGCATACCACATCACCTTCGCAGGAACCCTCTTCCTGGGGGGCTCGCTGCCAACATCACCAGGGTCATCTCGTCTGATCTTATACCGCAATGCACCGCATACCGGGCATGCGTTCAAATCCTTGTATGCACCGCGGTAGAGGATGCAGTCATTAGGGCATGCATGTATCTTCTCCACCTCCAATCCTAGAGGACATACGACCTTCTTTGCTGCGTATGTACTGTCGGGCAATTCGTTATCCTTTGGAAGCTTCTTCTTCAATATTTTCAGTAGCCTCTCAAATCCTTTGTCAGGCACAACATTCTCTGCCTTCCACTGCAGCAATTCCAGTACGGTACCGAGCTTTGTGTTGCCATCTTCGCAATTGGGGTACAACCCTTTTTTGTGATCCTCTAACATGCGATCGAACTTCAGCTTATCCTTTTGACTTTCGCATTGCGTCCTTGCATCGACAATGACCCGGCGGAGATCATCATCATCGGGCACATCGTGTGGTTTCTCTTGATCTTCAGCAGCTTCACCTGTTGCAGCATCATTGGGCACATCGTCTGGTTCCTCTTGATCTTCACCAGCTCCCCCCGTTGCAGCATCACCGTATTCAGGGGGCACATAGTTGTCATCGTACTCTTCTTCTTCGCCGTCTTCCATCAGAACCCCTATTTCTCCGTGCCTCGTCCAAACATTATAGTGTGGCATGAAACCCTTGTAAAGCAAGTGGGAGTGAAGGATTTTCCGGTTAGAGTAAGACATCGTATTCCCACATTTAGTGCATGGACAACACATAAAACCATTCTGCTTGTTTGCCTCAGCCGCATCGAGAAACTCATGCACGCCCTTAATGTACTCGGAGGTGTGTCTGTCACCGTACATCCATTGCCGGTTCATCTGCGTGCATTATATATAATTAAGTGACCAAATTAATAGAAGTTCATCATCACATTAAAACCAAAGTACATACATAGTTCTCATCTAAAAACATATAGCTCTCCAGAGCATCTAATTAATTAAACCATACATTGAAATTATGTAAAACATTTCAATGCGAAAATAAATGCGATCATAATCGCAACCAAGGTAACAATTGATCCAAGGGCATAATGATACCAAGCCTCGGTGTGAATGGCATATTTTCTAATCTTTCTAATCTTCAAGCGCATTGCATCCATCTTGATCTTGTGATCATCGACGACATCCGCAACATGCAACTTCAATATCATCTTCTCCTCCTCATTTTTTTTTCCTTCAAGAAATTGTTTTCTTCTTCAACTAAATTTAACCTCTCGATAATAGGGTCGGTTGGAATTTTCGGTTCACATACCTCCTAGATAAATAAAATCTACGTCACGTTGGTCGGCATAATTTTCATAAACAATAAATGAACCAATAGTTATAAAGATGATATATGCCATATCCGAATCATAGACAGGACGAGGGCCGATGGGGGTGGATACCAAAACCATCGCACTATATAAGATGCAATAATAAAAGTAAGAAAATAATACAAGTATCTATGTAAACATACAAGCAAGAATATTTTTTCCTTTCAGAAAGAAGATAAGAACAAGAGGCTCACCACGGTGGTGCCGGCGATGAGCTCGGCGCGGGTGATCGACGACGGTGAAGACGGGGACGGGACGTGATGGACCGCTAAACCTAGACAAATATTGAGGAAAATGGAGTTTGGAGGTCAAGCTTGGAGAGGAGAAAGCTTAAGTAGTGTGGCTCGGGCATTCCATCGAACACCTTGTGTGCATAGGAGGTGAGCTAGAGGACCACCAAGCCCTCTCCTCCTCGGCGGCCAGAAAAAATAGAGCAGCGTGCTCTGCTCTCACGCGAGGGGGTATATATAGGCACCTCATTGGTCCCGGTTGGTGGCATGAACCGGGACTAAAGGGGAGCCTTTGGTCCCGGTTCAAGCCACCTACCGGGACCAATGGTGGTGGGCCAGGAGCCAGGCCCATTGGTCCCGGTTCGTCCCACCAACCGGGACCAAAAGGTCCAGACGAACCGGAACCAATGGCCCACGTGGCCCGGCCGGCCCCCCCGGGCTCACGAACCGGGTCTAATGCCTCCATGGATCCCGGTTCTGGACTGAACCGAGACTAATGGCTGACCCGGCCTAGACCTTTGCCCCCTTTTCTACTAGTGGCTAATATTCAGCATAACTAGCAAGGTTAACTTGTGATGATGTAGAGAATTTCTCTAGTTGGTAATCTGGTTATCAAATAGGAGGTATATCAAATTTCAGGCCCAATATGCAAGATCAATAGCAATAAGACATCAGCAATAACGGAACAACATGCAGCTGAGTAATGACGGGTGGTCAACATAGGAAAGATAGCCACCACAAATATTCCTGTGTTTATATTTGCACTTAATTCACACCGGTTATCTTGCTTAACCATCTCCATCAGTGATGTCTCTAATTTATCACTCCTAGATATAGATGAAAAGAAAATAATAAGATTACTTCGACAAACAGAAAAAGATATTACACTCAAATAAATGTGCTCTGAATGATGAGAAGATTATTTCCTATAAAGTACCATCTTTTGCTCAACAGCCTGCCCTATTGCCGGCGACGAGGGCGGTAGCGCACAGGGACTCAACCACCCCAATCTCGACGAGCTGGTTAATGAGATGGCACCGGCGCTACCCAGACGTCTCCGTGGTGGTCCTAGACTGGTCTTCGGCCGAGCCAACACGAGGTCGGAGTCCCCGAGGACCCAGTTAGTCATGACGCCCGATGTCACGAAAGCTGCCTGACACCGCGTGTTGCGCTACCTTCAATGCCGCCGTCATGATGTTGTGCGACGATGTGCTACTGCTGCCATGGCTGATATAATGCAGAAGGCGCCCACACACGTTGAGCGCGGGGGAGGGCTACTCCTCCTGTTGCACGGCGACCGGGCGCCACTTGTTTTCGGTCACACGATGGGGCAGTGATTGCTGCGCCCTCTCCTTGTCATGCCAGAGACGTCTCAACAATGATGCTAGCCGGTTGAAAGTGGCTTAACGTGCTGCGAGAAGTCGAGGGCGAGTCTTCCTTCATCTCCTCCTTGATGCAGCGTTCAATTTCGATGCCGTGATTGCACTCCTTGATGCTACGACCTATTCTAACACCACGGTTGCGTAGGATGGAGGGCGGTTGCTGTTGACATGATGGCGATGGCGAAGCCGGACCACTGTCGTGGAGTGACCGCTCGAGCAGGGCCTCTACCTGCGCCTGAAACTCCTCGTCTGCCGCGGTGGCCTCAGCGAGGGGGTGGGTTGGTGATGGTCTTCGTCGTCCCAGGAGAGCACGGACTCCTCCTTTGTTGATGGCGTGGTGGAAGACGACAGCGTCGGAGACTGTGCACGGAGGCTCCATGAACCCGATGGAGATACACCGGCCGACGCTGAGAACCAGCCCTGGTGCCGGACATGCCTAGCACGCGGTCTAGGAGAGGAGGTGATTGGTGACACACCGGTTAGCGGAGAGGAGATGAGAGCCGACGGTGTGCGGAGAGAAGAGGAGATGGGTTTGCTCGGCGTTGCCTGCCTACTTAAATGGTTGGGGCAGGCGGACAGACGCCGCCTCAATGCGGTGCGATAGAACTACGTGAATGCGTAGACTGTTCACGAGTGGGACGCGCAGTGATGACTTTGGGTGGGACCCACAGCCAGACGCATATGTGGCAGACGACCGGACGACCACATACTCTCCCCATGGTTCGGTCCCGAATTGCGCGAATTCGGATGCGGTTTGTTGGACGGCGTTGGACGGCAAAAATCATCGAGGCAGGCTTGTCCGGACGTTTAGGGGCGGATTGGAATACGCCGTTGGAGATGTCCTTAAGTTATACCGAATAAGAGCAACTCCAATGAGGCGACCCATTTTGTCCGTTTGGATCATCCGGACAGAAAATATGACCCAACGGGCCCAAACGGACATGGCGTCCGTCCGCTGTCCGCTTACTGTCCATCCCGGACCCAAATTGAACGCAAATATGGGAACAAATGGGTCCGCGGCGGACAAAAGCGAGCGATACCGTCGTCCGCTCCCATCCGCCTGGTGGCCTCTCGTGTCCGCCATGGCCCCACAAATCAGCGACCCGCGCCTTTCCCTTTTCTTCCCACAAATCGAGGGCCGCAGAAGCTAGCCACGGCGGCGGCGAGCTCGGGGCCGGGCGCGGCGTTCCTAGACCAAAGCTCGGGGAGGGAATCGAGCTCCCTCCCATGGCCACCTACTCGACACGCTCGCCGTCGCGGCGGAGGCCGGCGGGGGCGGCCGCGCGCTGCCGCTCACCTTCTTCGACTTGCCCTGGATCTTCACCGGCCCGCGCTGCGCTGGATCTCCTCCCTCTCCGCCGCCCTGCGGGACTTCTACCCGCTCCCCGGCCGCGTCTGGCCCTGCCCGGATGGCGCCACGTACGAGTTCTTCTTGCCCGCGGGAGGAGAGGACGGTGGCACCGTCCAGCTCGCCGCGGTCCAGGTCACCGTGTTCGCCGGGCGCGGGGTCGCCGTTGGTGTGTCTATCCACTGCCGGCTGGCCGCCACGGGGTCAGTCGCCATCGGGCTCCTTGCCGCGCCACGCCTGGGCCACGGCGCAGCGAGCTCGGGCCGGGCGCGGCGCAGCGAGCTCAGGGCCGGGCGATGACGGCGCGGGCGCAACACCGAGGTGGTCGAGGTGGCCCTGCGGGAGGTAGAGGACGAGCTCCCGCCGTAGCTCCCGGCCAGCAGCGCCTCCGTTGAGGACTCCTCCTCCGCTCCTTGCGGGTCCGGTTTTTGACCTTGCGTTGGGTTCATCCACCGCCAGCCCCCGTCCACCTCATGTCCGCTAGGCGGATATGCGACCTAAACGGACAAAATGTGGACAAAATCCGCGTCCGTTTGGGTCATTGCATTGGAGTTGCTCTAAGCACTCAATTCTAAGCTTAGACCAGTATATACAACCTTGTATATAAAGCAATTGAATAACTACTTAGTCGTAGCCTTTATGTAATTCTAGCGTGTCTCCCCGCAAAAAAATTTAAAAAAATTCTAGCGTGTCTAAAGGATTAAGAGACAGCAAGAATTATAAATTCCTTTGTTTATACTAATGTAACAAACATATGTCGATATATTTTTATAGGGATACTCTCGCGGACAGCATGCAACGGAAGGAAGAAGAAGGTCAACATGTTTTTAGATGTAATTATTTTTGCTATTCATTTCATGTCTCATTATTTTTCCATTGTACTATATTGATAAAATTTAATTATAAGATGCCTTTAGGCCTCTTATCTGTTTGAGGTGTGCTACGTGTCGGCCACCAGATCTTTTAAAACATTCGCCGCCTCGCGAGCCGCCTAATCTAGGTTATTCAATGTACGACCGCTCTTTGCAACAAGAGTATTGTTTCAGAAACAATGGTAACTATTGCAACAAGTGCTTTGTTTTAGAAAAACATCGGTGAATATTGCAGCAAGAGCTTTGTTTCAGAAACATTGGTGACGTGCCAAAAACATCTCTGCGTATGATCCCTCTTTGCAACAAGAG
>NW_025225205.1:157812-171098 GCF_018294505.1 Triticum aestivum | reverse complement strand
GCTGGCAGATGTGGAACAACGAGTGGGCTCGTCTCAGATTGAACTCCTCCTCCGTGGCTCCGTCCTGAGGGTGGAAATGGTTGTGGATGGCCGGCGGCTGCGTCTTGACGGAGGCGCCCATGCTCTCCAGGGTGCTGCACTTGAGCGCCCACGTCTTCTCCCCATACTTGACAACGCCGACGATGAACATCAAAGCGGAGGCAGGCCGCAGCAAGCTCCCGCTGCTACCACCAGCGATGTGCTTGTACAGGACATAAGCCGCTCCGAGGACCTGCACGACGAGGATCTGGAGGTGGCGGAGCCAGAGCTGGTTGTCCTGGAACGCGTAGGCGGTGATGTTGTCCGGGCCGCCGAGGTGCAGCAGCAGGAAAGGCGCCCAGAACGCAACGAGCTGGTGCTCACGCACGGGCCGCACAGCGCCGCTGAACGACAGGTGGCCCACGGCATACACGGCGGTGGAGTCAGCCATGAGGTACGCCAGCCACAGGAATAACCTCGGCACGAGGAGGGCTTCACGCCGGCGGACACCGGCGAAGACGAAGAGGACGAGCTGGAGCCCGAGGCTTAGGAGGACCAAGATCTGCATCGACTGGTCGTTCCATAGCTCCAGCGGCCCAGCTGCCATAATTACTAATTGCTCCTCTCCTGTTCAGACCAGATTTCAATGTGCAACAAACACGTGAATTTGAGGGGTAGATAAGCATACCATACTCAAACAAAACTAGTACGGTTTTGCAAATTTGAGGGGTAGGTTATTTGAAATTTTTCTTAAACCTCAGTCACCTAAAATTCAAAACTTGATGCTTATGTAACTGATGCTTGATCGGCTACAAACTTACAATTCACAGCCCTCGCAAAAGAAAAAATGTTAGGAGTACAATTCACAGGCGACGGTGTATACATACCGGCGGCAGTGCGCAGGTCCGAAATCAGGCGATCTTGCCGCCAAGACGAGGAGCCGGCGGCGAAACAGGAAATTAACGGCAGAAAGGCCGGGATGTGGATGCCACTACAGAGTACAGACCGACCAACAGGTGTGCTTAGTGGTCGATCGTAATCTCCATCTGCTTCTTATAACAAAAGGGTCGCCAAACATCGTGCTTCGTAGCTGCAGTATATACTAGTAGGTTACATGACACTTGCATCTCCATGTTTAAATTAGATTAAGGAAGCTCGTACCCACTAGATGAGCCCGGGCAGGAAGTTGGTCCCAGAAACCCTGTCCAGGAGCCTATAACAGTTGTATTTCCAGGGTTAGGCATCTTCAACGCGGACCCTCAAATCGTCCGCAAGAGCGCAACCATTTGTATTGGTTCGGATGTGTTTTGCCATCCAACGCGGTCTTGTATCGGTCTACTTGGCGATTCAGACGTTATTATTTCCGCAAACTACATATCCAGATCACTGCCACGCCTGCGTTCGATAACCCTCGTACATCCAAAAAAAACCTTCAGCCTCTCCCGCGCTTTCCATCCAACGCACACCCAGCTTCCCGCACCGCATTCATGCCGGCCTAGAGCACATAGAGGCTGGCATTGATGCCATGCAACGTAACCAGACAGGAGGGCGGCGCTGACGGACGCGATCTCTTGGGCATCGCCGCCTTCAATGCGGATGCCACGTCCCGAGGAACCAACTCCGGTCGATGCGCGCATTCAAGTGGAATGGCCGTCCGTTCACATGGCCTGGTTGCGGCTATATAAGTCGTGCTTTGGCGATGCACATCCATACCTCCTCTCCGAGCCCCTCCTCTTTTCCGATTGTCTCCTTCTATGACAATAATGAAATCTTGGTTTGCCGACATGGCAGGTAGTAGATCTTTGTGAGGCTCATGGCGACGCCACACTCGCTCTCCAGGCCCCTCAGTATCCACGATGGCCGACTCCTCCGGCAAGGAGGAGATCTTCATATCCTTTGATGACGAGGAGGACCGGGCACCACAGCAGCAGTCGTGCCTCCACGCGGAGACCGCTCTGACGGACGAGGAATTCGTCTGTCAGATGGAGCTGATGACAAAGGGATCGCTCTGGGAGCGTGACGCGATGTCACCCTCTCCTCTGTGTCCCGGCATGGATGAGCCGCCATCTCGGCCATGCTATCGCGTGAAGGTGGAGTGCACATCACCTCTCTGACATGAAGGAGGAGCTTGTGTCCTCCTCCCCCCACCCCCACGGAACTGTGATGTAGTCAAGATCAGACGCCGTGTCAAGGAGTAGTCAATGTCGCGACAGGCAACAACAGTGTCCAAATCGAGCACCGTGTGACGGAGGAGTTGTTGTTGCTGCTGCACAACCGATATGACCAAACTGACACGTCGGCCTCACTGCCCCGCCGCTACCGGCGCAGGCAGTTCTTCAAGGACTAACTGCGGCCCACGAGCTCCTTGGTGGCGGTGCTGGCGGCAATCCCAAGGGCTCGTGGGATGTCATGTCCGAGGAGGAATGGGCGACGAGGCAAGCAGTGCGATATAAGCGGCGCAATGCTGCCCGCCGATCCCCGTTTGCCAAGTCAGACACGACATCGTCATGGGTCCTCTACGACCCCGACCACCCCGCCGCATGGGCCCTAGACCACTTTGTTACCACCGCATAGACGGACACGAGGCGCCGCCACCGCTGCCTTGGTGGCAAGCTCGACAAGATCGGTGAGGAGTGGTTGCTTCGCGACTTCTCCGCCAATGCCGGCAAGGGGAAGGCCACCACAAGGACTCCGCGGGCGCCGTCTACATTGGCCGCGGCCGCCCTCCACACTGCGCATGTGGAAGCAGATCGGCTCCTCCGTGAGCACCAGGCAGTGGCTGGACAAAGCTGCCGCGTTGTACCCGCAACCTTCTGCCGATGGAGGGACGATGAAGACGACACGGACTGTGATATCGTTGCGGCCAGGCTGGGCGGCCACACGAATGAGATGGTAGTCCGCTGCAAGCTTTAGTTTTTTTTTCATTGTTCGATAAAAAATTTTGTTTTATGTAAATTACGTCCAAACTCTAATCAATTTCGTCGTGGGTGATGACTTTCATCCGGGTTCTTAAAATGTGGTTTGACCACTCATTTCGCCTGAACATTTTACTTTCCTTTTTTGTCTCTTTCCTTCTTTCCTCTCATTTCATCTTAGTGAAAAGTGTAATTTACACTTTTTTCACTCAGGTTCATTTTTCAAGTGGAGTAGTATTTTTCACTGAAATAAACTTGCTCTCCTGAAAATTTGGCTTAGACATAAAAATTAATCACCGTCCACTTCGGATTAGCAAAACCACTTTTTAAGTTTTGCCTCCCCAGGCCTCCAGATCCGATTCGACACCTGACCCTCCAGGACGTTGAATCGAAGCATTTGGCCCATAAGGCACATGCCTGACACTATATTTTTATCTACGTACTTAATGGCCTATCTCCTGATTCCAAATATAGCATTGTCAAGCTAACTTCCAAATCATGGGCTAGTCAGCAAGATGCCTGTGAACATGCCAAGTCGATCGGAGGTTGGTTGGATCTACTTCTTAAGAAAGGAGTGAGGAAGCTTCGTGGTTTGTAGTTATAGATGTAGATGCATGGATCAGCCCCAACTCAGTGCTAACCTGGCAGGATCCAGTACACTAGCTAGTATATACCTTTTCTACTTTTAATTAAAATTATCATTAGGGTAAACTTGTAGATTAGGCTGAAGTTGAAGTTGCAAGTAGATTACATTAAGGGTGCTGCTACCCAGTGGCATGCCGGGGCAGATCCTGGTAGCGCCGCTCTTCTCTCCACGATCTCACTTGTTTATAGAACTAGATGCAATCTCACTTGTTTATAGAACTAGATGCAATCTCACTTCAGGGGTACGAAAGCGACTTGATTTCTTAAAGTCTCGTTTCTTCTGGCAATCAGATGAGGCCAAAAGGAAATACCGACTGGCGCGATGGGACATCCTTTGCTGGCCAAAAGACCAGGGGGGGTCTTGGTATTGAGAACTTAGAAATCAAGAATAAATGCCTTATGAGCAAATGGCTCTACAGATTGGAGACGGAGCCGGAGGGCATATGTGCATAGATTGTGCGCAATAAATATCTGCAGTCAAAAACGCTCGCCCAGGTTACCATGAGACCAACTGGCTCGCCATTCTAGAAAGGGCTTATGAGAACGAAGGATTTGTTCTTTCGTAGGGTCAAATTCTTGGTTGGCAATGGGATGCCAACAAGATTTTGGGAGGACACATGGTTAGGAGAGACACCCCTGGCGGTACAATATCCCATCCTTTATAACATTGTGCAACGCAAGGAGGACTACATTGGCACAGTGTTCCAAATGATTCCCTTGAATATTCAGTTCAGACGTGCGTTAGTTGGTGAACGATGGACTGCCTGGTTGCACTTGGTTCGGATGCCCACTTCTGAATATCCACTCGGATGGATTTGTTCACTCGGACGCTTCACTGACAGTCGGTCTCACTCGCCGGCATTTGGAGATAGAAGGCGAAGAGGCTACGCGTGACCTGTAACGTTCGAGGAGCATAACGCCAGACTTCAAGTGTAGTTATAGCGGCAGTTGCTAGGAATGCTTGGAGCAACTATCCACTTTATCCCCCTTGTAACGTGGCCTTAATGAGGAACATCACACTCTATACAAGCCGCACTCCAGCATCTGTACAGGGGTTCGCAACCCTATTGTAATTAGACACCCCAGAGAAAACACAGCCTAAGGGCTTGAGACGTAGGACTTTTACCTCTCCAAGAGGGGTCTGAACTCGTAAAATCTGAGTGTCACACCTGTGTCGTAGCTAGGTTCCGCCCCTATTTGTACCTCTAGTACTCATTGTCATATTCGTTGCCTCGACAGTTGGCGCCCGCCGTGGGGCTGTGCGTCTAGCGATTTTCGGCACGGGTGGAATTTTCTTCTTCATCATCATGGTCCTCGGCGGTGAGATGGTTTTCGACGGTGAGATCAGATTCGGCGCCCTCAGCTTCATCGCCGACGACTCGGCGTGGCTTCAGGAAGCCCCTGGACGCGGAGTCGCTACCCATCCACGATGCAACAAACTTCCGCGCATCTTCGTATGGAGTCTTCCTCCAACAGTCGTCGGTCATGTACCGAGCGGCACCCTTCCTTCCCACTGGACGCCATTGCAAGCACTCTGGGCGCTCACGGCTCCAATGTTGGGTCAAGAACGCCGTGGCCCTTCAAATCGCGTCTAAGCAGGTGGCGGTGCTCGAACCTGATGAGCCCGCCCTCGATCCGTTCGCATGTCTCCACGAGGATTCCATGGATGAATCCAAGTGCGAGAGTATTGAGTCCAGTACAGAGGTTCTTATGGCCGGCACCGAGCACAGTCCTCCCGGATTCACAGGTGCTCGCAATGACCTTGAGGATACATCGCCTGACCGTGCCAATGATGGCCTAGGGGATGACCTTCGGAACAACGAGTGGTATGTTTCCCAGCCTCTCACTCGGGAGCAGAGGGAAGAGCTCAGACAGAGTAATGAGCGGGCCTTGTTCACTCCGATCACAGGGACGACTCCCGAGGCTATGGCCTTGGAAGCAACGCGTTTGGCTAGTGTGGCCGAGCGCGAGCGGCTGCAGAAGTCACTTCATGATCGCACTCGTCAACAACCCAGCTCCAATCAGAGGCGAAGGCAGTTGATTCCGAACAACCAGCTGCAAAATTACCAAGTGCTTCGCACTCCGCTGCAAAACTTGGAGCCGGTACAAGCATCACGCGGAAACACAAAGTACAAACACCTTCGCTGACCACAGTGAGACTAAGATGGATCGAGCTCAACACTAGCTGTACTGCTAATATATATCAAGATGAGGCTCTTGGAAAAGAAGAAGTCAGATTGGGAATTAAACTGAGTTGCTAGTTAGACGGCACTGCAAAACCAACGACGTACCATGTCAATACCCGTACTCCTAGCTGACACGGCTGCTTGATTATTCTGACACATACAAGTATACAAAGTCGATCATGTTACCTTTTGTTTTATGCATGATTCGAACTTTGTGTCAGTTGCCAACCACATCTCTTGTCTTATTACTTATTGAATCCAGCGTTAGGTTCTCAATCAAAGTAGCTATACAGATCAGAGATGCATGGTACATGATTCCTTCTATTTTCAAAACATATTAAGCATTGCTGGCTCTACTTAAGCAGCTGGCTTATAGTCCCGCAAAGACTAAACCTCAAAAGCAAAGAGCCCTCTAGTTGCCACATTGCAAGGTGCCACGGACTAGCGGCTTGCGTCCCGGAAGTCCTCGTTCTGCCTCTTCTCCTGCTGCCTGCCTCAAGCACATGTAAGCTATCCCGAGTTTATGATTTCTAGCCCTAGTTATTCTTTCTCCTACACAAAAAGGTAAAACATGGCATGGAAATTTTGGCAACTATATTGAGTCGATTATTTATCAAATTAAGCAAGATTTTATTTCACTAGTACTCATATATCACAGTACAAATATAGTGTACATTTTTTGACCAATAAGGGTTTCCCCCGCTTTAGATTATAAAGCAACCACCACATCATAGTTCATATATACAGGATTATAAGTTCATATCAGAAAAGCGGAAATAAAATAGTTTGCTGGGGATACAGCGCATCACACCGCTAAATCTAAAGATTAACTCCAAGATATAGTGTCAATTTTGGTGTAGTGATGAGCTAATTGAAGAGTTTTGCGGGACGAAGTGGGAAACCGCTTGCGCCTGTACACACAATATTTTTTGAAAAATATCTACTCACAACATGACGAATCAAAGATTGGAATTTATAGTCGTTAGAGGAGATAAATTACAAGAACAGACATGGATCATTATGATGTACTACCTAATGTGCTACGCAATGATATAATGGTCTGATATTTCTTGTCGTCATTCCAACAGTTGTTGGCAGATCGATGCGTTCATTCAACGGCAGTTGTTCCTTCAATCATTGGTCAAGGTGGGAGCGAGGATGGCAAACATTCAACAGCGGCCAGAGAGGCTCCCGATAGTCATACTGCAAGAGGCACTGACAAATGACAAGGCATATAGAAATCTACGCATTGTGCATCCAGTAGGTCCTCCGCCTGATCCCGGTGCACTCCTCATCTCTGATCCAGCGGAAGCAAACGACGCGGAGAGGCTTCTGCAAGGGATGGCGCCGGATGGGGACAGGGTGCTCCACATTGCTGCGAGGCTGGAGGATGTGGAGCTAGTACGTGCCATCTCCGTGACGGAGAGATGGCTCAACGCGGTTGATGCAACAGCGAAGAACAACAGAGAAGAGACTGCCCTACATTGCGCGGCCGCTACGGGGAACGTCGACATGATCGGCGCCCTGCTCGCGCTGTTGGCCGAGCCTGAGCACGATGACAGGACGAGGCAGCTGTTGAGAGAGCAGAAGGACAACGGGGAGACATGTTTGCACGAGGCAGTGCGTTGTGGGAAAGAGGATGCCGTGCGGATATTGGTCCAGGAGGATGCGCGTGTCGTCCTCGGGCCCAACGACGGCCGTGCTCTGGTGAAAATAACTGATGAGCAGGGTGTTTCTGCTCTTTACTTGGCCACGAAACTGCGCCAGCTTGAGATTGTTCAGCTACTCACCAAAGAACAAGAACCAGCCGGCACATATCCAGCAGCGTCCTACGACGGGCCTGGAAGAAAGACAGCTCTGCATGCTGCGGTTCTCCTCGGCAAAGGTACGATTTGCTTCCCTGATTGATTCGCGACCGGCCGGTCTGTCTGGCTGAACCAGAGCGCGCAGTTGTAGTAACTAAGCTACCCAAGCTGGCCTGATTGACCCTGCCTTTTCTATTCTGGAATATTCAACAACAACCGGAATCACTAAAATCCAGAGAATGCAGTTTGCCTTGCGTCTGATTTATTTGAGTTCAACCAAATGTTAAAAAAAATGTTTGAATTCTTGTGTACTTCTGAAATTGCTGAAATATTTTGACCAAATGGTAAATATTTCAGTGTCTACAAAAATTACTGAAAATTCAGTGAACATCATCGAAATCTTAGCAAGAATGAAACCGGTAGCAACACATGCAGGCACAGGAAAGCTGATGGATAGTCGTGCCTCATGCATTCTGGATTTAATCTGATGGTGATTAAAAATTAAGGGGGTATACATGTGTGTATTTATATGCTAATAGCACCTCACTAAGTAGGATTAGGATTTTAATACTATTCGGATGAGCAATCGTGCTTAACTCTAACATTCACCCCTAAGCAGATCTCAGCGAACATCTCGCCAAGTGGAATAATAAGGAACTCATAGGGAAAGAAGATTTATATGGGAACACACCACTTCACCTTTTGGCATCAACCAGTGACAAAATTATTGTGAAACTTCTTCTTGATTTGGACGAGAGTGCTGGATACCATGCAGACTATGAGGGATCACTGCCCATACATGTTGCTGCTGCGAATGGAAGCCTTGAAATCGTCAAGCTCTTGTCTGAGCTTCGTCCCGGCTGCGCTTGGTCCTGCAATAACTTTGGCCAGACTATTCTACACATTGCTGTCCAAGAGAGAAGATACAGTGTGGTAAATTATGTTTCCTCGGAACTGAAGTTCGAACGGATTTTCAACATCAGGGATACCGATGGAAATACGGCTCTCCATATGGCTGTATTGCAAGGACATCAACACATCTTTTGCCAGCTCATGCGGAGGAGGGAAGTATGTTTGAGCTTCACAAACAAGGAGGAGCTTACACCACTTGATCTTGCACAATTGAGCATCCCGCCAAATATTTCATCAACGGTATGTATGTATATAACCCCCCTCGTCTTAATGGAGTCCGCACTTTTATTTGCCACTTTCTTATTGTACAATATCTTTTATTAATTTGATTCTTTTAACTTAGACTTTAAAGTATCTCTAGTATACGTGTGTGTAGACCAGCTAAATACCTGTGTGTAGACATAGATACATTGATCAAACACCATTGTAACTCACAATGCGTGCATGCCATCCTTGTTACTATCTTGCCACAAATATCATCTTGAAGCCCATCCTCACTGCCCTCCTATGCTCCGCGGTCCACTACCGACGAGGGAGGTCATGTTTCTGCGCTCCCATTTCATTGTTGACCATGTGAAATGACATTGTCCATCCCATGCGAGATATTAGCACTTCAATATATGCAACCGCATGACCTACAAATGCAGAAATAAATGATATCGATATATATGAAACATATAAATGTTTTGTGTTGTAAGAAGAAATAAATGTGACGATTTCAACAAAATTATGCATATTCTCCCGATAAAACCGCATGATCTCACCTCCGGCTACATCAGGCATTGTCGATTTATGATGTAATAACAAATGTATTCATTTATGATGCAGAGGTTGGTGGTTTTAGATTTTCTACTGCATGTATACATTTATTCTTAGATCATAAATCCTATACATCTGTTAATACATGATGTAATAATAGAAGAACAACCCGAAAACAAATGGCAGAAAGGTCTTATGTATAATTGTTACTCCCTTAACTCAAACCACAACACTTATTTGGCTATAGATTTGTATAAGTACAACAACTTCAAGTTTGCCATCCAGTAAAATGATTGTTCAAAGTGATTACCAGGAAAAATTCCATTAGCACAGTAAGTAGTCAAGATAAGATTAATCCAGGGGATAACATGCCTATTTAAGTATGGAGATTCTTCAAATGTAAAGCCTTGTTTTTAACTGCATGGAAAATGAGGAGAGCAAGCTAACAAAGCCTTGTTTTGAACTATGATACTCATAACACCTAGCCCTCTCTAATTCTTTGGTTTGCACACCTTGGACCAGGAAACCAGAGCTTACACTTTGTTCAGTATGAACCTCTCCATAGACAATGTCCAAGACACTTGATGCTTGATGATTTTAGGAATATATAGGCCACACATGAAGAAAATAGGAAAGAGGAGAGGAATTTTTTGACCATTTGCTATTTTCCAGCATAGATAACAAAGATAGGAATGTCTCTCGGCCTTCTTCCAATCCTACTAACCATAGGAAGACAATGCTCAACCCTGGGCTCGCTGAAACCCAGTGGTAAACCTAGGTGCGTAAAGGAGAAAGATCCTTTCCTGCAAACCAAAGCATTCTCAAGGAGATCCCTCTATTTTCAGCAATGTGAATGGGGACCATATTTGACTTATAAAAGTTACGAGGCTAGTGGACTTAGTAGAAGTATTTAGCAAAGCTTTCAGACTTACAAACTGCCTAACATATGTGTGCATCAGAACCAAAGTATCATCTACATATTGCTCGATGGGAAAAGTAGCTTAACTATGGATTTCCAGGGGAGGATGAAGAATTTCATAAGCCATACTTATTAAGAACTTATAGTAGAAGATCAGCAGGTGGATGAATCGGAAGAGGGGATAAAGGGCCCCCCTACCTCACTACTCACTACCCTTTAACAGTAGATTCCCCCCCCCCCTAGGACCCCATTTAGAATAACAGAAGAGGAGCCAAAACTTAGGATAAGCTTGATCCAATTGATCCATCATGCCCAAAAACCTTTGGCCTTAATAATCTCCAGAATGACATTATTGCTCAGTTTTACCAAATCCATTTTCAATCAAAAGTTTCAAGACATATGCATTTGCATTTATAATCGCATATAGACTTGTGCACATTAGTACCTGAAGTTGGTACACATGAATATGATTTCACCACTGGAAATGTAAGATATATTTTACATGGAATCCAAAGGACTAAGCACTTTGTATGTACAATGAAAGCTACAAAGTAAGGAAAGAATTGGAATTGTGCATGAAACTATTCTTGGTTACATATTTGCCTTCTCGCTTCCATCTTTCCCCTATCTCCACGGCAATAAAATTGGCAAAGGCGGACTATTGGTGAAGTATAAAGGAGCCGTAAACACTACATCCTGTTGGTGACAACTTCCTTTTCAGAGAGTAGCTAGTATTTGATACTTAGCAATGATACTTTTCAAAACTATATTGGCCCCTCACTCTCCCCAACTAAGCCATGGTTGATAAATTAGTTCTTTTAGCTCGTATAACTAGAGTAATCTACGTAGATAATGTTGGTGACATTTCTTTTCTTAATGGAACATATATTGCAGTTTATAGGTTTCGTAAGAAGTTGAGGGCATCTCCAATGAAGCCCATGTCATCGTATGATAGCAATGCAACCTTATATAGAATCCAACATGGATAGTAATAATAAGGTGAGAGAGGACTGGTTGTAGGATGTACAACCCGCGATCGTGGCACTCATGCGAATATACTTTTTTGTCCCCACTAAAATGATTAGAGGATTGACTCATGACTCTACCATGAAAAAATATAAAAGTTTCTTTACTAACAACTGTATAAACAAACCTTTGGAATACATGTATGATGTACCATTGGTTGATAACTTGGATCCTCTATCATACATTCTATGCAAATGCTCTTAGTTAGGACACACTCAATGTATCATTTCTCTGCATGTTCTCCCAATAGATGGTATGTCTTTATAGACAACTACCACAATGCATTGTATCTTAATATCTTATAAATAGGCTTAGCGGAAATCCAATTGTAGTAGACTCTAATACACACAAGGTACCGTGAGTGGTCCTCCCAATTCCCCTCCTGGATCCTCTCATCTAGCAGCTCACGGAGGACATAAAAAGTGAAAAGGGGGAAAAGGACAAATGAGTGGAGGGGAAGAGATAACGTTAGAGAAGAGCGGTGGGTGGAGCCCCCATGGGCCATGTAGCGTGTGGAGCAGCGGAGGCAACGGTTTAGGAGAGCGAGAAATGAGTCGGTTGTTTTAGATGATTTTCCAAAATCTAATGTGCGAGAGGCACGACAGTGGAGCGTCGAGAGTAGCCTTACCCTATAATTTCACTATAGTTACTTGGCCCCAGTCTCATGGAGAACATTTCAGGATATTATATATTTTCTATTGAGAACTAAAATTAGGTTTGGCGAATATCATGTTCCTACCATTCCTACCATATATATGTGTATATATGTATCACTAATTGAGTTTGTCCATGCCCTTACTCACAGGCTGCTCCGTATTTGATTATGAACAGCCTCATAGTTGCCGGAGCTGACTGGGGCACCTACCGACGCGATCACTGGGCTAGAAACCTGGCAAAACGCGAGGAAGGGAAGGAACCCGAAAGGATCGGACATGATCACTTGGCTAGAAGCATGGCAAAACATGAGGAGGAGAAGGAATCCCAAACGATCGGCAAGTCCGCTGGCGTGCTGGGCGTCTGCGCGGTGCTCATCTTGACCGCGGCATTCGCGGCGCCTTTTGCGGTGGCGCCTTTCTACGATACTAACAAGGAGAAGAGCATGGCGATGCGGTTTGCTTACAGGATATTCGCAATGTCCGACTTCGGCGCATTCGGATTCGCCGCGGCAGCCATATCTTCCTGCACGTTTGCGGGGTTTCCCTTCCTGGACCGGACCAAACGCTTCTTGTACTTCAGCACCGGATACCTGTTCCTGCTTTTCGCCGCCATGTTCATGATCCTCGTCTTCATGGGGGGAGTTTATCTGGCGGTTCGCCCGGTGGTCGACAGCGCCACCCTCGCCTACGTCTATCTGCCTGGTGTGCTATACCCATCCGCGTTGCTGCTGATTCGCGCACTGGGTTCCAGACTGCTTCTCCATATGTGGGCGCTAACCTTGAGGCTTGGTTACCCGGGGTGGTTCTGCGCCCTGCCTTGCCTGCTCCCTCCGCCGCACCGAGGTCGTGACCATATATATCGCGCGCTTTATGTGAGATGCTCGTCCAGGTTCTTTTTCTTTTTCACAGTGTTCATTCTTCTGGCGGTGCTTGCACTACTGTTGGCCAAGACGAATATACCAGCACGTTAGCTGGTGTGGCACACACCCGCTTATGATTGGTGATCAGAGAGATCTGTGGCGTCATTTCATGCTTCATGTAACGTGCTTCAATGATCATCTCCTGCTGCATAATGTGTCATTTTCTTATGCTAGCTAGTTGTTCGCTGCTTGCAATTTGTAAGTTCGGTCGTGAGTTGTAAGCAATAAATTGATACTTCTATCTGAAGATTATTAACAACCATTGGATATTATTTTCGCGACACCTAATAGTGCCAAATGTATTATATCTCTACTCGTAAAGGGGGAGTTGAACCAAGCAGTCAGCTTAGTAAGCTACCTAAAATTTGCAATCAATGATAAAAGAGGGAGTTGATAGGCCCGCATGCGCGGTTTATTTTCGCATCACCATCCACCACCCCTCCCACCTGGTTTTTACTATCTCCCACTAATAAAAACCAAAACAAATGCACATTTCAATTTTTTTCTACCACCATAGAAATGCAA
>NW_025225205.1:88462-157530 GCF_018294505.1 Triticum aestivum | reverse complement strand
CGCCGCCTCCACCGCCCCCGGTGTTACTATTCCTCTGCTCCCACCTGCCTCTATACTTCTCCCTTCGTAACCCCATCTAAGTCGAACCACACCACACTGCAGCTGTGTCCCGTGCTCCCAGGGGAGATCGAACGCAAGTAGCCACTCGATGAGCCACCCGATCTCCCGTGCTCCTTTTTTTGGCCGCGATCTGGTTCTGTCCAAAGCTTTTCATCATCGATACTGTGCACAGGGGAAACATTCAATTGAAATTTGATGTCGATTTATTACGTGGGAGCTCGAATCACATGCTCTGGGCCGCATTTTCAGCCGGGGTCTGGGCTGGTAGCTGTCAGGGTTTTGAGGGATAAGGTTTGCCCGCCGCCTCGAACTCAGCGTCTCCATTCTCCCACCTTGGGCCTCTTTCCTGGCTAACCTTGGCCTCTTGCTTGGGTAACCATGACTTTCGAGTTTGTGGGTACCAATGTTCTTCTCTTTATATCTTTCCCTCATTTTCCATCTGCTTGGATATAGGGTTACTAAGGTTATTCTTGATGGTCTCCCATTCATCCCGAGCAATCATAGGCCACTTCTTATGTCTAGTTTGAAGGTGATGTGTTCGGCTTTGAATTGGGAGTGCCAGCCACTCAATGGTGTAGAAAACATGGTGATTGCTATGAGATTGATGAGCTTCTTCTCATCTTGGTCCTCGTCCGGGAACTTGTATCATTTGTGCAGGTTCTCTATGAGGAGTTTTCTCATAACTGTATTAGCTTTGGACCTCAAGTTGATGTGATTGATGTTGACCATCTGAAGAAGGATGCAACCTAGTTGATTGCTATACCGGACTGAGAGGTGTACCCTTGAAATGGCAAACTCGAGCTACAACATTTGTCGGCTTATCCCAACACAACCAAAAACTGTATGAGATACATGTTACAATTGTTTTTATATGTTTAAGTTTATGGTTCCGTGGCAGCGCATGGTTGTTCAACTAGTATGACACTAATGAATTATACTACATCATCTCTTTGGGCAACCCATACATGATAGATGTATTATGACATAAGCCACACGATGGTGGTCAGCTCGCCACCACTGTTGGGCTTCTGGGCATGGAACTCCCTGCTGCACTTGTTGCCCGCATAAATGAGAATATCAATCCACACGTCAAGGACAAGCTCCAAGGAGTCGGTCATGCCATCCTTCTCCTTCTCCAGCAGCTCCTTAGTGAGTCGAGCTATGTGAGTGAGACGAGGAGCAAGGTGGCTGGACTCCCTTGTCCTCATATTTATCATACAAGTTTTTGGCGAGGCCCTCCCTCTCCACAATCCTAGAAATGCTGGAGTGTGGGGCATCGCGCACACGGAAGAGATCCATGACGGTGCGTGGACGGCTCGGGTACCTAGGATCAGCCGATTGCATGTTGACCAGCCTCTCGCAGGTCCGTTGGTACAACCTTTTTTGGGGCTGGCCTAGCATGTAGGGACGTTCCACCAGGAGGAACATCATATAGTCGGACATCACCCTAATGGCGTGCACGTTAGGCGTAGCATCCACGGCCTTGGCTCTCTCGCTCTTGGTAAGGAACACCTTGGTGGCGATGTGCCAGATGATGATGCCTTCCTGGAACTCGAAGCTGAGGGACTCCTTCAGGGCACCATAGTAAAAGCCCGCGGTGGTCTAGTGGGTTCTCACCCCACTTCTTCCCCAGCAAGGCAGTGTTGGAGCTCCCCTTTGTATACAGCCGGCTCATGTACACCGCTATATGACGCTTGATCAAATCCGTCATCTCGACGGTCTCCAAGTAGTGCTTCCTGTTCCACCACTCGTTGAGTCCCCGTGCCCTGGCCAGCCTCCCGAGCAGGGGGCTGGTGATCGAGCCGCTTGTCCGCTGGGCGTGTGCAGAAATGCAGTACGTTGTATTGTCCGATGGTGTAGGACCACCTTCTTGACTTGTACCAGATACTGCTATCACCCTTGACGAGATGGTGAAGCCACACAACCGCGCACCAAAGCCTGTCCCATCTCTCGTTGCACAGGGTGGTGTACCGGAGCCAGCTCCACCTGGTGGTGCTCAGGAACGCGAACGTCCAAGACGATGCCAACGCATTCAGGAGCGACGTCATCTCCATGAACACGGCGCCACCCAGCAGTACGTATGTGATGGTGACGTCGACTCTGGTGTGGCCGTCCTTGGAGGTGAACTGGAACAACAACAGCAAGGTGGTGACGGTAAGGGGCGAGACGATGCGGATCAGGTAGCCGAAGAAGGTGTGGACCACGTCCGCCTTGGTGTAAAGGATGTCGTACATGAGGGAGAGCTCAATCTCCATCAACGTCCACAGCTCGATGCCTTGTATAAGCTTGCTGGTGTACACCTCTAGTCCGTCCATGGAGTCCTCCTCCAGCTTAAGCACCGAGGAATTAACGATCATGTACTTGCAGAAGTGGAACAGCGTGTGTGCTTGTCGCAAGTGGAATTCCTCTTCGTGACTCCGTCCTGAGGGTGGTTAATATCTACTACGCAACCTTCTTCTTGTAGACGTTATTGGGCCTCCAAGTGCAGAGGTTTGTAGGGCAGTAGCAAATTTCCCTCAAGTGGATGACCTAAGATTTACCAATCCGTGGGAGGCGTAGGATGAAGATGGTCTCTCTCAAACAAGCCTGCAACCAAACAACAAAGAGTCTCTTGTGTCCCCAACACACCCAGTACAATGGTAAATTATATAGGTGCACTAGTTCGGCGAAGAGATGGTGATACAAGTGCAATATGGATGCTAGATATAGGTTTTTGTAATCTGAAAATATAAAAACAGTAAGGTAGCAAGTAGTAAAAGTAAGCGAAAACGGTATTGCAATGCTTCGAAACAAGACCTAGGGTTCATACTTTCACTAGTGCAAGTTCTCTCAACAATGATAACCTAATTGGATCATATAACAATCCCTCAACATGCAACAAAGAGTCACTCCAAAGTCACTAATAGCGAAGAACAAACGAAGAGATTATTGTAGGGTATGAAACCACCTCAAAGTTATTCTTTCCGATCAATCCATTGGGCTATTCCTATAAGTGTCACAAACAGCCCTAGAGTTCATAGTAAAATAACACCTTAAGACACACATCAACCAAAATTCTAATGTCACCTAGATACTCCAATGTCACCTCAAGTATCCGCAGGTTTGATTACACGATATGCATCACATAATATCAGATTCGTCTATTCAAACCAACATAAATAACTTCAAAGAGTGCCCCAAAGATTCTACCGGAGAGTCAAGATGAAAACGTGTGCCAACCCCTATGCATAAGTTCACAAGGTCACATAACCCGCAAGTTGGTCACCAAAACATACATCAAGTGGATCACGTGAATATCCCATTGTCACCACAGATAAGCACATGCAAGACATACATCAAGTGTTCTCAAATTCTTAAAGACTCAATCCAATAAGATAACTTCAAAGGGAAAACTCGACCCATTACAAGAAGGTAGAGAGGGAGAAACATCATAAGATCCAAAAATAGCAAAGCTCGCGGTACATCAAGATCGGGCCAAATCAAGAACACGAGAGAGAGAGAGAGAGAGAGAGAGAGAGAGAGAGAGAGAGAGAGAGATCAAACACATTGCTACTGGTACATACCCTCAGCCCCAAGGGTGAACTACTCCCTCCTCATCATGGAGAGCGCCGGGATGATGAAGATGGCCACCGATGATGATTCCCCCCTCTGGCAGGGTGCCGGAACAGGGTCTCGATTGGTTTTTGGTCGCTACAGAGGCTTGCGGGGGCGGAACTCCCGATCTAGGTTTATTTCTGGGGGTTTATATATTTATAGGAATTTTTGGCGTCGGTTTCACGTCAGGGGGTCCACGAGTCAACGACGAGGGTGGAGCACCCTCCGGGGGGTAGGGTGCGCCCTCCACCCTCGTGGTTGGCTCGGGACTCTTCTGGCCCAACTCTTTTGCTTCGAGGGCTTCTTCTGGTCCATAAAAAATCACCGTAAATTTTCAGCTCGTTTGGACTTCGTTTGATATTCCTTTTATGCAAAACTCAAAAACAAGGAAAAAACAGAAACTGACACTGGGCTCTAGGTTAATAGATTATGATACCTTTGACCGTCGAATCAACACATTTGCAGACCTTGTGAGACTGCATATTCTTGGCCTGTTAAAATAATTTTCTTGAGTAAATCATGCACAAATGACATTTTACTTACATGTTTTTGAACTCAAGCATGGAGGGAATGAAACAGAGGAAGAAAAATATGCACCTAAAAAGGGACAGACTTAGAGGAAGAAGATGATGAAAGTTGAGGCCTCGCCGTGCTGGTTGCTGGGGGGAGACAGATCCACACAGCAGAGCAACATGGAGAGAGGCGTGCAGGGGGTGGGGAGGTGGCGATGCATCCTGCCCGAGAAGTAGGCGTCGATGAGAGTAATGAGATTCATGGCGGGGTGCGCAGGGAGGTGGCGGCGATAAGCTCCTCCACCACCTCCCTCTTCCCCCTCGGTGGCTCATCCCCTGGGCACCTTCAGGCAAGGGTGGGGCGGGAAGAGGGAATCGCAGGGGATGGTGGCAGCAAGCCCTCAGCGTTGGAGCCGGCAGGCCGCGCAGACACGAGAAGATAACACGAGAGAAATCAGGATTGGGTTGTATCGTTGTTTGATTAGACGACCCAGAACTCGCGAGAACAGCCCAACCGACTCTAACTCATCCTGCCCACTGTCAAACGGCCCACGTGCCAATCGCTAGCCGCGATTCACCAGGAGCTCTTATTTCCTGGGAGCTTAGTAACTCTAGTGATGTTGCCATCCTTGACGGTAGGTTTATCCGCCAATTATCAGAGCACTTCTTTATTTCTAAGTCGAGGGACTTTGTGTATGGTCTTTGGTACCTATCCGATCCGTTTCGGAAAAATGAAGTACAAACAGTTGTTCAGTCCCAGCAACTAACCATGATTGACCGAATCAAAATAAGTGGCGATGCTCCAGCATCTAGCTCTAGCTAGTATATATCCATACCACCTCCTCGTCTCTCCTTCCTCTCCATTTCCCCCGTGGTGCCGACCTCACCCGCCCAGCCCCCGGCAGCCTCGAGCTCCTCCACCGCAGCAACGGCCGCCTCATGGCTCATCATGCGACGGACGTCCATCAGTGGTGATGCCTCCTTCTCCCCTAGCTAATTAATGTGCTTTGTGCCTCCCATCATGCTTGGTCGCCATGGCCGGGTCCTGGGTGAAGCATCGATCTCCCGCCATGACCGCCTGAGAAAACTACTTGTTGGTGCTTGCATCTTTATGTACTTCTTGTTTTGTAGGCTTTCCGCCACGGGTGCGCTCCTGGATGAAGACACTTCGCTATGGCTGTCGCCGGGAGATGACCCGGCTGATGGTGGATTGCTCGTGGGTTCAAATGGAGATACGTATTATATGCCACCTGGTAATCATATTCCTCATCTCTCATCTTGCTTTCATGCTTTATACTATTATCATTTTTGTGTTTGCATCATCTATTATCATTTTCCTGCTGCTGTGGTAGTAAAGAGAGATGAAAGAAAAAAGAGATTATTGCGATGTTCTGGAACTGTATTCTGAACGATCTCGTGACTATGTTTTCGTCGAAATTCTTGAGCGTAGAGAGGGATTCTTCAGTACTCACAAGTCTGTCTTCAGTTTACAAATTATAGCTTGCTCCTATCATTATTTACCCTGGCTACTATGTTTGGGCAGACACGGCACGGAAGTTGGATGACACTGTCAAGGAGGAAAATCTTTACGGACAAACTCTAGGGGAGAAACTTTGGAGTTTTCTTATGTGGTGGCGTCGGGAAAATCCGGTTGATGATGCTCCTGTGTCCCTGGAATAATAGTGTGGTACAAATTATTTGTGCCTTGCGCAGCTTACATAAAATATAGCCCTTCTCAGTATTTGCTGATGCCCATATGTCCCTACGATGATACTGGCAAGTATTTGCTGAAGAAACTTCGTACAAATCTTTCTCAACAAACACTTTTGTTTGTGTTGTACAGCATACGCAAAAAACATATAATAAAGCCCTTCTGAGTATTTGATATCTGTTTTCGCTCCAGTTGTTTGCTAAATTCATTCGGTTATTTGGCCATGATATCATGTTGCATTGTGTGTTCTCACTTCTCAGTCTTTGGTTACTGCTTTAGCGATATCTGTAGTGTTGTCTGCTGCAGTAGAGAAAATTAGTTGCATAATATGGAAAGCTGACAAAAATTTAGGAGACCAATAAATTGTGGTTATTGGTGACCTTGTTCATGTTTTGACATGCTTCAAAATGAAACCAATTATTTGGATACTAAAGAACTGGTTTGTAGACCTAGTGGCGAGGACTTGGTGGTGTGTCCTTGTTGACCTGGACATGATGCAGCATAAATACTACCAAATCATCAACTAAAAAACTTTGTGGAAACATAAGGGATTGGAATCACGAATTGGCGAGGTCCGGACAATTTTTACAGAGAAATCAGCTATATGGAACTCCGTGTATTTTTACATCCTAGCTAACCACATGTTTTTTTATACTATTCCTATATTTTCCTCATACATTTACCAAATGTGTGTCGATTCGTACTAACCAATTTTGTATAGAAGAAACTGCCGAGAAGGCACAAAGTGTGAGATGGTTTCAGGCAACGATGACATAAATGGCCAGAGTTACAACCAACATAAACCTGCTGAAAATATCAGCTTAGAAGAGGAGTGTTATACAAAGAGATAAAACAAAGCCCCGCGCAAAAGCTAAGTCCCAAGAGCAGCCAACAAGACAAAGTAAAACACACCCCACACACAAAGCTATTAAGAACATGGTCCTGGTGTTGAGTTGATGGCGGCATGGAGAGATAAGAGACGGCAGCAACGCGTCCACTTCCTGCACATCCTTCTTCTTCTACCCCCGGGAGCAAAAGCTGCAAATATATGAGAGTTCCCTTATTTCAGAGAAAACAAATAGGAATTACTAAAAGCCCACATCAGGAAAAAAGAAAACACTTCAAGAGAATTATAACATCTTACAATATGTTTTGAACATTTCTTTACCATGAACTGTAGGTACGAAAATAACTAACTATTTTTATTTTTATTTCCAAAATGGAAACCATATTTTTCTTAATTTTTCAAAAGCGTTCATCTCCCATTTAGATAATGTTCATGCAGGTAAAAAATGTTGACGTGACATTTAGAAAAATTCATAGCACTGAAAAATAATTTGTGACATTAAAAAATGTGCACACACTTAAAAAAATGTTCACCACATCTTTAAAAATAGTTATCCAATGTGAAAAAAATCGTACCATTTAAAAAATGTACTTGATATTTTAAAGAAATGTTCACATGTTTTAAAACTATGTTTTGACAATTACGAAAATTCTTATGTAATGTAAAAATATGTTACATAGTTTAAAAAATGCTCCACCCATTAAAATAATGTTCAGTGTGTATTTGAAATTGTTTAACACGTATTTGAAAAAATGGTCAAAACATGTATTTGGAAAAAAAATACATATGTAATTGAAAAATGTTCTCTGTGTATTATAAAAGTTTCACATGTATATTGAAAATGTATATTGTGTATTGAAAAAATTAGACACGTGTTGAAAAAAGAAACCAAAAGAGAGACTATGGAGGAAAAAAACAATAGAAAATAATAATAAGAAAAAACCCACGAATGGTTCTAAAACCGGTCGGAAATGATTCAGATAACTTTCCTAATACCACTACAGGATCTATAGTGTTGGGCCAGCCCGTTTAGTGAAGCGTAAGACGAGAGCTGGAGGTAACGTTTCACAATAAGTGAGACACATGGATTGGATATATAGGGCGTTCGGTTGGGTGTTTTTTTTTGGGCGTCTAGGTCTTGTTCGGGCAGTCCAACCGAACACTGCACACACGGCCATGTGAGGTAACTAGGTATACTATTTACCCGATCAAAAAAAAAAACTAGGTATACTATTTACAATGCTTTGGGCCTAACCTGTCCACTGCATCTTAATTAAGCTGTGTTCAAATTATCTTTTTCCTTCAAATAAAGATTTTTCTGAATGTGTAATACTCCCATCGTCTCAAAATTGTACTAAATCAACAACACTTATTTTTAAACGGAGGGAGTACCATATTTTTTTTATTAAGTGGAAATCCCAGGTAGGATGAAATTTTATGTGCAAGAATTCATACACAGTTGCATGGATGTGAGACGTGACTAAGTATGTATACTCGGGTCTCGGGTAAGCAGTTGCATAGATGTGAGACGTGGCTAAGATAATCTACTTCAAGTCTTCAACGACTCCGGACGGAGTCAGTTGCATGGATGTGGATCACTCCACCGTGTCTACTGTACTACTCCCTTCGTTCCAAAATATTTGTCTTTCTAGGCATTTCAAATGGACACAATATATGAATGTATGTAGACATATTTTAGAGTGTAGATTCGCTCATTTTGCTCCGTATGTAGTCACTTGTTGAAATCTCTAGAAAGACAAATATTTAGGAACGGCGGGAGTAACTTGCAAAAGACGCCTGAACAATTCTTCATCTTCGTTTGTTGCAAAGTAGATTATCTCGTTCAACATCAGCTATATGTTCCCGCAAAAAACATCAGCTATATATGTATTTGGAAAGACGTTCTGAAATCTCGTATAGCTCTGATCGGAGATAAAAGGTGAAACAACTGTGGAAGATATATTTGTCATAGTACCATTCTTTGCATATTACATTAATACACACTTGCAAGTATACATGGCTTCATAAACTGATGGCTTTCACAAGCAGTTGGTGTTTTACAAGTCGATTTCTTGCGCACGAGCGAGGTCGGCGTTGGTCTTGGTCTTGGGCATGGATTTAGGTGGATGGTCCTCCGGCTTCCCACGGTCGCTGCGAGGCTGTCACGTATGACACTATATAGGTTTTTTTTAACACAGTACAGACGTAAGCGCTCATACATACGTGCATACACTTACCCCTATGAACGCACGCACACCCTATCCCTATGAGCACCTCCGAGAGACTGAGCCGGCATATCATCTTGAGATTTACGAAGTCACCGTAGGCGACGAGGAATAATGCAAGCACCAGGACTTGAACCCTGGTGGGCTGGGGATACCACCGTCCCTCTAACCACCAACCACAGGTTGGTTTGCGACGCTATATTGGTTTCTGATGCAAGTTTGTGTAGCAGCGCCGTATAGAAAGGTTCCGTACCTTCAAAGAAAACAAATATAGTAGTAATTACTGAAAGCCCATACATAGAAGAGACGTCGTACTCAGCAGAAAACACACTTATAAAAAGAGGAGAAAATCATCTTAATATTCTCTGTTATTTGTTTAACAAGTAGTCACACACCCAAAAAAAGCATGTCACAGAGAGAACTGGTCACATGCTGGCTAGGAAAGTGGTCACATACTGGTTAATCAATTTCTAGGAAGCTTCTAAAAAGATGCGAGTCCACACTCAAAGCCGAGCCTCCACATGCTCACACGCAAGCGAAACTGTAAAGTTTACAGGGAAGGGAGCATATATATTCCGGAACGGCGGTCAAGAGGAACGGAAATGAAACAACTTTTGATTACTCATATCGATCATCGATTTTCGTACACGCACAAATACCATGTATGCAAACGTGAGCTACTTGGATAATGAAAATAATAACAAATCAATAAGGAGAGATATAGATGTGCACCTGCTGCTATTGTGTGGCCTTGCTCTGAATACGGATGATCCTGATGCTTCCATCTGATTCGACAATGATAACAAGAATATGGTCGTAGCTCGGAGTCGGAGTTGAGGTCGTCAGCGGTAGCGCCATTATGTAGAATGAGCACGTCTAGACAACAACATGCGGCGTAAGAAGGCAGGAAACGAAAAGAAAAGAAGAAGGAAGGGGAACTTGGGAGAGTACCGTTGCACGGCGCAGATGGACGTTGTCCGATGAGGTCGGTCGGTTCCCCGGTGCGGTGCGCGCGGATGAGGAGATCGAATTCAGGAGCTAGCTCGGGGTTGCAGAGGGAGAGGAGAGGGAGGTTTCTGTCTATCTGCGGTTGAACGGGAGGAAAGAGGAGACGTTCTTGCTGGTGCTTGAATTTGCCCAAAAGCTCGGGCCAGAGGCCTCCCTTTTTGTAAGGTTTGCACTAGGTACTACCGCGTCCAGAGCGAGTGGCGGGCGGTTTGGGCGGGACACATGTCGCCCATGGACGCTTCCTTGCCTTGGTGGAGAACGTACGTTGCGTATCTCCGGAGGTAGAGAGAGAGAGAGAGAGAGAGTTGTTTATCCTCCCCGTATATCGTGGTACTCAGTATATGTAGTTTCGACGCGCTCGCACGTCGCGTCTCGCCGTCTCATGCATGCACCGTGCCCCCCTCGCGTCCAGGTGCACGTCAACGAGCTCGGTCCATCTGCTCTGGAGAACGAACGAGAACAGCGATCAAGCCGTCAGCAGCGGGTGGGAGGTGACCTCCCGTTGGTCGACGCGTGATGTACGTACGTACGCGCTAGACAGACATCGGCTGGGCATTTCTTGGTACTTTCTGCTGTCTTTCTTTCCCCCGGGACTGCTTTTTCAGTGGTGCCAAATTCTTGCACTTTACCTATACTGCAAAAAGAGTCTGTGCATTGTAACCGAAGAAAAAAAAAACACACGCCCTAACCAAATAATCATGACTTAAGACTTCAATAGGTCCATGTCATTTATTTCAACATGCCATCACATATGTGTTGTCACTTATCCTCCTTCTCATCCTCGTCGACGGTGACATCAGTGCTCACACAATCACAACAACTTCATATATGGTCAATCCTAAGGCTTCTCTCCATCTCTCGGCATAAGATGAGAAATCTATTTTTTTCCCCTACAAGGTGTTGTCAAGGCGTGCATGCGTCGTTATAGATTGTTTCTTTCGTCTCCAATTTGTTTTTGGTGATGTGTTCATCTCCAACCAGTACGAAAGAAGGCGCTATTGATTAAGGTTGCATCCCAAATAACATTTTAAAAATGATTAACAGGTACAAAAATATCATATTCAGATTCTACACATTTATCTAATCATATTTTATATATAATATGTCAAAATTGAAGTTAGAGTTTAAAATATGTGGATATTTTCAAAAAATATTTGATGTAAACTACGGGTTGATTACCAGAAGCAACAGGGGATTCTCTACAAAAGTGAAACATTTTCCTAATCTGAAAACAGGACTGCGGGTTGATTCCTAGAAAAAACAAAGGGTTGTCTGCAAAAAGTGTAACGTTTTCTGGACTCACTTAAACATGGACCGCGGGTAGGAACAGGAGCGATGCAAGTTGGACTATTTCCATGGGTCATATGTGATTACTTTTGCCATGCACATTCATCTCGAGGGAATAACAACATGAAATTGAGTGTTGCAAAAATATAAAAAACTAACGTCTGTTTTGTGTAGTACGAAGTGCCACGGCACCATGATCTGAGCACCACAACACTGACTTCGAACATCGCAATAGGAAAGGATGCTTAGTTAGCAACGTCGATCTATGCCACTCCGAAACCAAAATTCAACAACTACAACATGATGAACAAACGCTACAATTTGTAAAACTACAGGAAACAACGGAGGCTGTCGGCATAGCCTTTGCCGATGGTGGCCGTCCACATAGATGGCCTCGGCAAACCTCCGGTGCCCATCGGCATAAAGGACCAATGCCGGCGGCTTTGCTCTGGCCATCCTTCAACCGCAAATGGACGTGCCACTTGGCACTTGTTTGCCAGGTGCCATGCTAAGGATCTCGGCATACATCACATAAACCGAGTGTAATTTGTTTGCCGAGCTCGTTCAGGCATACGCTCGGCAACCACCAGCGTGTGCCGTGTGCTGCTCTCTATCGAGAGCCAGACTTATTCGCATTTTACCGTGATCCCGTGTTCTAGTACTCGGTAAAGAGCAAAGAACATGTTAACGACGATTTTTCTAGTAGTGCTTGAGGGTATTGGGTATTGTTATTCGAGAAACCGAAGACCGAAACCGAAGACCATTCTGAGGCGGGGCTCTGTTTTTATTTTATAGAGAAAGAGTAAAAATTTCATCACATGCATGGCGCCCTTGTGGTTGTGGAGGTGGCCGGAAGTTGACCTCCCCCACTAGCAAGTACAGTACAGAAACACGTATATATACTACCATTCTACCGAGATCTGATCCCCTCTTTGTGCCAACCTTGCCTCAGAAACCCACCTGCCCCACCATTTCCATGGTTGACTCCTCCCTCTACTCTTTGCCGATCAATTGTTCATGCCTGAAGCACATCACTAGCCCATCTACTTTCCCTGGAGCGTAGCATAGGGATCAACCACTACAGTACCTTGCGGACCTCACAAACTTGCATAAAAACTTTGTCCATGCAGTGCCCAACGTTGGGGTGACACGATCATGCGAGAAAAAAGAACAAAATAGCAAGAAGTAACTATGTGTTTTCACGTCCTGATCGAACATATAAACCCGGCTACGCTACCCGCATACCTGGGCCATCTGCGTCGAGCTGCACTTCTCGCTCACATGATCTTGTACCGGTTGTACCTTTTAGAGCATCTCCAACAGCCGCGCTAAACTGCTGCGCGCAAAAAACCCGTTAGCGCGCGCGCTGCGGCTGGTTTTGCGCGCACGCCTGCGCTGCCTCCAGCAGCGGCGCTATAATGCAGCGCGCGCGCGCCGCTCCAGCAGGGCGTAAAAATACAGCGCGCGCGCCGCACAAACCACATATACATTTGCAAGAAGATGAGCAAAAATGATCAAACAACCAAAATAAAAATCAATAACAAATAGTTTAAAATAAATCATTACAACACAAACAAATAGTTTATCGTTCAGTACAACAACAAATAGTTCAAATAAATTGTTACAACACAACAAATAGTTCATGAAGTTCATGCTCTTTGCCGTCCATGCCATGCCCACCACTCTTCAATTAGATCTTTCTGAAGTTCATTGTGCGTTGCGGGACGCCGAATGGCATGATAGGAGGCAACAAAACGGGCTACCCTTTCAGCCCTCCGCCGCACTCGCACGGGATGTCCCAAGAGCTCATACTGTGAGTAGTCTAAATCTTGGCCACGCTCATTCTCGATGATCATGTTGTGCATGATCACACAAGCGTGCATGATGTACCAAAGCATTTGTTGATCCCAAAATCTCGCCGGTCCTCTCACAATAGCAAATTGGGCTTGCAAAATCCCAAATGCTCTCTCCACATCTTTTCTAGCCGCCGCCTGAGCATTGTGGAAATCAAAATTTTTCTTACCTTCCGGTTTTTTCAACGGCTTCACAAAGGTTTGCCACTTTGGATAGATGCCATCCGCTAGATAATAGCCATAGTTGTACGTATGGCCATTTGCTACAAACTGCACAGGTGGCAACTCACCGTTTGCAATCTTATTCATCAGTGGTGACCGGTTGAGAACATTGATATCATTCAAAGATCCATGCATTCCAAAGAATGCATGCCAAATCCAAGTCTCCTGATCGGCCACCGCTTCAAGGATTATAGTGGAACCCTTTTTTTGGCCGTGGAATTGCCCATGCCATGCCTTTGGACAATTCTTCCAACTCCAATGCATGCAATCTATTGAGCCAAGCATGCCAGGAAAGCCGCGCGCTTTGTTCATCGCCAATAGCCTTGCGGCGTCTTCAACAGTGGGAGCTCTCAAATACTCCTCGCCAAACACTTGCACAATTCCCACTGCAAAGCGCTTGACACACATGATGGCTTGGCTCTCACCCATAGCCAAATGATCATCAACTAGATCAGCCGGGATACCGTATGCCAACATACGCAAAGCGGCTGTCACCTTCAGAAAAGTGCTATGCCCGAGCTCTCCGGCGGCATTCCTCCTTTGCTGGAAAAACCGGTCATGGCTCGCTAGTTTCTCTGCAATGCGCCTGAACAACTCGGTGCTCATCCTAAACCGGCGACGAAAATATGACTCCGGATACGTGGGATTCTCCACGAAATAGTTCTTCATCAATCTGTTATGGGCATCAATCCTATCTCTCCAAATTTTCTCCCGACCCATAACCGAACCACCGTGCTTCGGTTTTTTATTGATATGCATAGCTACGATCATTGCAAGATCCTCCTCCTCTTCCATATCAAATTCTTCTTCGGAAGAATCATACGACGAACTCATCTACAATGTTCAATACTATACTATAAAAACTACAATTCAAAACATGCACCAAATTCATGAAGTTTAAGCAATCCATACCTTGTAGGCGTTTTGTCAAACACCTTGCGGGCGCGGCGCGGCGGCGAGCGCTCGGGCGCTGTTCCTCGGACGACGGAGGCGCGCGGGCGCCGGCGGTACTAGGAGGGGATGGGCGGAAGCGCGGGGATAGGCCGGGGAAGCCTGAGACGGTCGCCGGGGGTGCGCGGGCGGCGGCGGCGCGCGGCCGGTCGGGGGTGGAAGCGCGAGAGGAAGAGCGGGCGCGAGCGCTCGAGTGTGCCGCGCGCTGTAGTGGGCGCCCGAAATACGCCGCACCGGTAAGTGTTTTTGCCCGCGCGCCCAACCCGTTTTAGCGCGCGCGCCGTTTTTGCGCGCCCGCTGGAGCGCCCTGACGCGTTGCGCGCGCGCTAAAAACGCCTATTTTGCGGCTTTAGCGCGGCTGTTGGAGATGCTCTTACAACGCTGTCAAAACCTTGGCCGTCCCTTCTTCTTTACCTCAGTGTTTCATTTCTATATGCATGACGTGTGGGTCTTGTTTGCCCGCGGACCCAGCATCCAGTTTATTGGAGCTGGTTTCTGCGTGAGAGAGAGAAGACTGTCGAGCGACCAGATTAAAAATAGCGCACACGCGACCTACTTTTCCCCTCCTCCACCCCTGCTCGATCTCCCTCCAGCCGCCGCCGCCTCCTCCTCCTCCTCGTCTTCCTATCTCTCTCTCTCCCGTGTTGCCGTCGTCGACCCTCATAGCTGCTCCTCCCCACGCTAGCCCCTCCACCGCATTCTTCCGTTCCGCCATCCACGCAGCCAGCAACGACACCGCACCGTAGGGGCAGTCAGTGCACCGATGTCTACGCTTTCTTCAGCGACGATTCCTCGGATGTGCCGGTGCCGCTGCCTGCGCCTTCTCCATTGCCGCTTCGTTCATCGGCAGCAATTCCGGTCAATGGTATCCGGCACGCCCTCGGGGCTGGACGAGGCAGAGATGTGCCGAGGATCCCCATGCCCTTGGTTCTCATGTTCTCTGCTCCTAGCCGTAGCCTGTTGTTTATCAATGTATACATGCCCAGGCTAATCTAACATATAAACAGCGCACACACGACCTACTTTTCCCCTCAGCCACCCCTGCTCGACCTCCCTCCAGCCACCACCGCCTCCTCTCTCTCTCTCTCTCTCTCTCTCTCGTGTTGCCGTCGTCGACCCTCATAGCTGCTCCTCCCCACGCTAGCCCCTCCACCGCATTCTTCCGCTCGGCCGTCCACGTAGCCAGCAACGACACGGCACCGTAGGGGCTGTCAGGGCGCCGCTGTCTGCTCCTTCTCCAGCGCCACTTCCTCGAATGTGCCAGTGCCGCCGCCTGCACCTTCTCCAGCGCTGCTTCGGTCACCGGCGACAACTTCGGTCAGTGGTCTCCGGCACGCCCTCGGGGTTGGACGAGGAAGAGATGTGCTAAAGATCCCCACACCCTTGGTTTTTCTGTTCTCTGCTCCCAGCCCAGCAGATCGTCCCCAAGGTATCTAGCCCCATTATTCTCATTCCTTCATGTTGTTTATCAACGTGTCCATGCCCAGGCTATTTCACACCATCATCCTGACGAAATGTCTCGGTGTTATTTCTTTTATCGAATGTTTGTTGCTATAATCAGGCCATGTGAACTTATATCTATTATTTCTTGGACATATTGTTGATCCCTGTTAATTTTGGAGCTGCCGTGGATCCTTTTTTCTCAGATGCTAATCACTAATTGGCTATTAAATGGCAGATCCTTAAGGAGAAATTCAGCACATGAAATCTCGAAGATTTTTTTCCTCAAGACCTTTCCAAATGTAATTTAGTCTTGTCTTTTGACATGTGTTCTTTTGTTGTTATCTCAGGCATTACCGTGAGCAGGGAAGCGGCCGGTTATTGAGGAGGACAGTGCGGGTTAAGAACATGGTCATAGTCTGGGACCACGCCCGGTGGTCGGTGCGTACTAGGGATGGCAATGGGTACCCATTACCCATGTACCCTGCGGGTAAAAACCCTATTAGGGTAAGGGTATGGGATAAAACATTATCCATGGGTATATAAATAGGGAAATGTTAAACCCATCGGGTAGAGCGGGTATGGGTATGGGATCATATAACCCATACCCACATACCCATGTACACATATATAATCTATATAAACTCAAAATTATCTCTACACTTTGTGATGAATTTGTGAGCTCAAAATACATGATTATGTGATGATGTTTTGATGTGTTGTTGTTTACGAGAAAATGATGTTATTTATTAAATATGTTGTTGTTTATGATGTCTTGTTGTTTAAAAGTGGGTGTTGTTGTTATAATCTATTGTTGTTTATAGATTATAATTATATGTTGTTTTTCATGACTTTGAGTTGTTCAAACTGATGCTTTGCAAACATGAGTAATTTAACCCATGGGTATCCATCTACCCCATCGGGTAACGGGTATGGGAAATAATTGTACACATTAGCGGGTATGGGTAAGGGTGATGGGTAAGTTCAGAGGGGATGGGTAAGGGTATGGGGTGGCTCCACCCATACCCAAACCCTGCGGGTGCCATCCCTAGTACGTACGTTGTGTCCATGCCAAAAATAGCCACTTGATTATTTTAACAAATCCCTCTTCTGCCTCTTAGTCATGCTCAAATCTAAGCTACCATGTGTTTGCTGAGTTTAAAATTACCCACGACCCACAATAGAAGGAAAGAAGGATTTGACAGTGTATGGCATGGTAATCTAGCTTTATAAAATCCAAATTGATCAGATATGCACATAGATGTTTACATATTTGCATCCGTAACTTCACTTATAGGATTGCAATTAATAGCAATCATGGAGAGAGTCGGTTCATTTTATTTTGAGCACGTCTCTTCTTTTGCATCCTGAAGATCTGCTAAAATATGAAGTGAATTTCCTGTTTTATCTCACACTTACCAATTACACATTGAAATATTGTGTCCGTCAAGAGAGTTTGATTTGTACTTTGGAAGTTTTGGGATTGGAGACATCACCCTTCTTGTCCACTGCCCAACTGCGTCGCTTCCCAGGCCTAGCAGGCGACAGCGGCGCCGCGAGGACTCACCGCAAAGAAGGCATGGGAGGAGGACCCCGTCGGTGTCAAAACCGGCGGATCTCGGGTAGGGGGTCCCGAACTGTGCGTCTAAGGCTAATGGTAACAGGGGGCAGGGGACATGATGTTTTACCCAGGTTTGGGCCCTCTCGATGGAGGTAATACCCTACTTCCTGCTTGATTGATCTTGATGATATGAGTATTACAAGAGTAGATCTACCACGAGAACGTAGAGGCTAAACCCTAAGATCTAGCCTATGATTATGATTGTCCTGTCCCTACAAACTAAACCCTCCGGTTTATATAGACACTGGAGGGGGCTACGGTTATACAGAGTCGGTTACAAAGAAGGAGATCTAACATCCGGATCGCCAAGCTTCTCTTCCACGCAAAGGAGAGTCCCATCCGGACGCGGGACGAAGTCTTGAGTCTTGTATCTTCACGGTCCAACAGTCCGGCCAAAGTATGTAGTCCGGCTGTCCGAATACCCCCTTATCCAGGACTCCCTCAGTAGCCCCTGAACCAGGCTTCAATGACGATGAGTCCGGCGCGCAGATTGTCTTCGGCATTTCAAGGCGGGTTCCATCTCCGAATACTCCAAAGTAGATTAAGGATCGTGTCCGGCTCTGTAAGATAATTTCCGCATTCCACCGTAGAGAGAACAATATTCCACAAATATAATCTGCTGACAACTTTAGATAACGTGACGTCACACCATGGTCAAGTCATTATTCGAACCGTTTTCCCACAACCAGCCACCGCACATATTGCAAGGTGGTTTCCTCGGCACGTCTTTGTCAAAGCAGAGATCATGTCCCCTTATCACGGGATCCTCATCAATACGTGTATGGGTAACCCAACCATGGCGCTTGGAAAATAAGCAATTTCCACAGGCAAGCGGGGAGGCGCACCATTTTCGTCACCTCTATAAAGGGATAAGGATCTCCCATTTTTACCCATGCCTTGTTCCTCCTCTGCTCATCCACTCTCGCACCCTCGAGCTCTAGCACCCTATTTCTCGCCTTGTCCGCAGAGCCAAACATGTTCGGAGTGGGAGGCAAGTGGGTGGCCTACACAGTCAAGGAGGAGCACATTACGAAGCTCCGGGCGGCCGGATAGATTATTCCGACTCTGGGACCCACGACAGGGTCGTGTTCCTCGCCCACTTCGTCCGCGGACTGGGATTCCCCCTCCACCCATTTTTCTGCGGGCTTATTTTCTATTACGAGCTGTATTTTCATGATCTGGCCCCTAACTTCATCCTCAACATCTCGGCGTTTATCGTCGCGTGCGAGGCCTTTCTCCGCATCAGGCCCCACTTTGGCCTGTGGCTAAAGATCTTCAACGTAAAGCCAAAGATAGTGGTCGGCCAGCAGGCGGAGTGCGGTGGCGCCATGGTGGGCAAGATGCCCAACGTCACTTGGCTCGAAGGCTCCTTTGCGTAGACCGTGAAGGGGTGGCAATCAGGGTGGTTCTATATCACCGAGCCGCGCGACACCAACTAGGTGGCGGCCCCCGAATTCCGATCCGGCATCCCTGTGCGGCTCACTTCCTGGAAAAGGAAGGGCCTGGCCTAGGGCGCATCCGCGGAGCTAACCGGACTCCAGAACTGCATCGAAAACATGATAACCAAGAATATCAAGCTGGTCAATGTGGTCCAGGTCATGCTATTTTGCAGGATTCTCCCGTGCCAGAGACGGGCATTCAACCTGTGGGAGTTCGACGTGGCCCAACACCAGACACTGCAAGAGCTCTTTGACACGACGCACAAAGATGCGTGGAAGGTGTTGTTCAAGGCCAGCGAAGTTCCTCCCCCCACCTCCGAGGATCGCGGACTCAGCGCCAGGCGCCAGGCCAATGCGGTAAGCATTCTACATTTCGCAAGATGTGCCTTTTCTCAGTATATTTGTGGGAGAAACTTAGGCCACTGTGCTGATTTTGACAGGAATATGTGGCGACAGTGGAGCGGATCGACTGTCCGGCTCTGTTGCCTGAGGACCCAGCAGACGAACTCCTGACGGAGATGCTGGCTCCGGCACCCTATGAGGTGCCGGAGAAGAAGGCCAAGAAAAAGGCCACGGGGGCCAGAAGAAGTTCCCGACGCAACGTGGTGCCGGACTCATTGTCCGAAGACACCGGGGCACACTCCTCCAACGACAACGAGGAGGAGGAGGAGGAAAACCCTCTCCCCGAAAACGAGGGGAGGAAGAAGAGGAAGGCCACCCTTTCCGGGGAGGCCGAAGGATCCAAGAAGGGACAGACCCTTCCTCCGGACCACTCCACAAGTGACACCTATAGCGAGGAGGAGTGGCAACCCAGGGGCAAGCCCCTGGCGAGATTGTAAGTATCCGCACTCTGTAATACTTTTAGTACGACTTAGCTTCATAGTTTGTTATAACGCTGAACACGCATATGCAGTCCGGCCAGGTCCCATCCTGAGGTATCCTCTTCGGATGGGTCTCTGAGCGATTCAGCAATGAATTCGCTCCCAACGGCCACCTCCCCTCGGCCTGCGGATGACATGGAGGTGCGGTCCCAAAGGGTACCAGAGCAGGGGGAGGCGGCTCTGGAGACGCCCAAGGCGAAATTCCAGACGTCGGGCACATGGGGAGTAAGATCCCCATAGATTATGCTAACGAGAGCCGCAGCAAGTTGGGCTCCCAGTCGGACACTGCACCGGAACTTCCAAAGGTTCTGGATTCGGGTAGGCAGCCCCTCGCTAGGGAGGGCGAGCAGGCCGTGCCGATGACCTCCGTTGCGCCAGTGGCGTCGGATAGTCTGCTGGAAGTGCTTCGCGGCGCTTCCATGGATGAAGAGCACCGTACTCTTATGAGTACGGTGATTCAGAAGGTTCGGTCCGCTAAAAGCGGATTGACCAAAGCCTGCACTAGCCTCCTGACAGGCTTTGAGGTAAGTAATCAAAAGTGTGAGAAATTATCACCCAATAGACAGTAGCCCCTGATACCCTGTTTGGTGTTCGGAAAGAAAAGCCAAACGGAGGGTCAACTTTAAACCGCGGGAATCTACAGTATGTGTCTATGTGAATAAGAAGGCGGTGCTGCTTGCCGCTGCTGCCCATACAGCAGAGGTCGCCGGACTCGAACGGGACCTGAAGCAGGCCGAAGAGGAGCTCGGCCTCACGAAGAGGCAGCTTGAAGAGAACAAAGGTAAGTGATACCCCGTTCACGTGTCATATAGAGGAGAAAAAATTGGTGACGCTAACAAAAAGCGTCATGATTTTTTAATAGGGGCCACGACCAAAGTGGCGGCCCTGAAGAAAGCGCTATCCGAGGCCGAAGACAAGGCGGCCACAGAGCGTATTGAGCGTGAAAAGCAAGATGCTAGGGTGGGCGAGGTACAGAGCAAGAGCTCCAGGAGTTCGGCAAGAAGTTCGATTCCTTGGAGCGTGACTTCAAGACAAAAGAGTCTAAGCTTGTGAAGGCCCTTCAGAGCACGAAAGATGCCAGAGCCGAAGCCCAAAAGGCCCAGCAGGAAATCCAGGCGGCCAAGAAGATAGCCGCGGGTAAGGCATTCGTTATGCAAAGCAAGCATGTGGAGGAGACATTTCTTTTACTTACCCGAATCCGGAGCTCTCCAAGGGCATTCGCAGATCTACTACGCAGCATATCGGATGCCATGGAGTTCTACCATGCCGAAGAGGGGAGCTCGACGGAGAAGCTGTTCTGGTCCTAGTATGCTGGAGCCGAACACCCAATGCTTCTGAGTGACCAACTGAAGCAGTTGGTTGAACTCCACAGGGCGGCCGAAGTGTCCATGAAGGACTTCATAGTCCGGATGTGGCCTGGTGAGCCCCTGCCCGACAGCTACTTCGGCCTTGTAAAGTGGATGGTAAATGCCTGTCCGCAGCTCGAAGTTATCAAGCAATCCGTTTGTATTGGGGGTTCCCGCCGGGCCTTTGCCCGTGCGAAGATGCATTGGGCCAAGCTGGATGCAGAGAAGCTGGTGAAGGATGGACCGCCGGAGGGCAAGGCGCATCGCTACCCCAAGAAATATTATGATTGCGTTATGAAAGGCGCTCGCCTCGTGGCCGATGAATGTACCAAGGACGTAATCTTTGAGTGAATGTACTCATGTCGTATCTGTAATATGAAAACTAGTTCGTTTGCGCTATATGGCGCTTTGTTGATTTAAAATATTACCTTCTGTGCGGCTGTTTATAAATTTCTGAAAGTAGGCCAGACGTCGGCTTCCGCCCCCACGTAACTAGTACTGGGGTGTTCGTGGAAAACTCAAACACTCTTTATCCAAATTTTTGGTCCTTGAAGGAGGTGTTCGGCACAGCGAACAAGGCAATCGGACTATGCTGCTTTATAACTCTCACTTAGCCATAGAAGTCTACAATTTTAAATTTTGTCGAAGCCCCTAGAATTCGGAAAACCGAATTGGGGCACTATACATGCCTAAATCGGACAAGGTCGATTCCTCGCCTGAAGCGGAAAAAATCTTTAAGGATTTAAGACCTCTCGAACAGCGACCAGCTCTCGCCGCATCATGACGGTGAGTTTTCGGCTTTCTCTACTGAGGTGCTCGTCCGGAAGAACCGGGACACAATTGTAGTAGTTCTCCCTGCGCTATCTTAGCCGATATAATGGAACGTAAGGTAACAAAACAAGGGAGTCGGGCAAACCCAACTATTGACCCAAGACATGATTCAGAGCTGATGCATATAATGCTATAAGTTCGGGTGCCGCACTGTCGAAAGTGTTCGGACTTATCTTGCCATATTATGGGGCACCATAAGAAGCCCCTGGCAAACTGAACGTACCAAAGTGTACATATGCGATATTAAATAAACATTTTTAGGCAAAATGCATGGATAGGAATAATAAGCTGACGCTATATATTTTTTCCCTTTGTTATTTAAATAATACATCCAAGCACATGTGTACAATTAATGCGTTAAGAAGAACAAATAGGACTATTTGACATGTCCTATCTAGGGGCGGGCCGCATGCGGGTATGTAAAACAGGTATAACGATCATTGACAGATACCACCTGGGTATTCCCGTTGTGCGCAAAGCCTTTTGCCTCGTTGGTTTTACCTCCTTTGATGAGTCCGATGATCTGACTCTCTGAAGGGGATGCCCGAAAGTAGGGTCCTGAAAGGGAAAGAAGGTTATTTAAAGTATCGGGTCTTGTCGCGGTTGAACCGCATTGTGGACCGCATCACCGTTGCGCCTCCGCCTATGCCCATGGTATTTTAAGTGCGTAATTGTGTACGCGCGACACAAATGCTGCCTGGATGGGGCTTGGGCGGAGGCCGGACTGCTAGTCATGCTCTTGGCGTGCCTGGCGATCCTGTTGCGGAGTACTCCGGACTCGCTTGACGGAGCTCGGGGTTGTTGTCTCCGAATTGGCGGTCTGCCGGAGAAGGCTGCTTTGTACTTCTTCCGCAAGGGCCGCAATGTGCTCTTCTGTACGGAGAGAGCGGTCTGCGTTTCCATTGACTGTTATAACCCCGCGAGGTCCTGGCATCTTGAGCTTGAGGTATGAATAGTATGGTATCGCATTGAATTGAGCGAATGCGGTTCGTCCGAGCAGTGCATGATAGCCACTACAAAAAGGGACGATATCAAAGATTAACTCCTCACTTCGGAAGTTATCCGGGGATCCGAAGACCACTTCCAGTGTTATGGAGCCCGTACAACGGGCCTCTACTCCTGGAATTACACCTTTGAAGGTGGTTTTGGTGGGCTTGATCCTCGAAGGATCGATGCCCATTTTGCACACCGTGTCCTGGTAAAGCAGGTTCAGGCTACTGCCACTGTCCATAAGGACTCGCGTAAGGTGGAATCCATCGATGATTGGGTCAAGGACCAATGCGGCTGAACCGCCGTGACGGATGCTGGTAGGGTGGTCCCTACGATCAAAAGTGATCAGACAGGCTGACCATGGGTTGAACTTTGGGGCGACTGGCTCCATCGCATAGACGTCCCTTAGTGCTCGCTTTCATTCCCGTTTGGGAATGTGGGTGGCATATATCATGTTTACTGTTTTCACACGAGGAGGAAATTTCTTCTGTCCCCCAGTGTTCGGACGCCGGGGCTCCTCGTCATCGTCGCTATGCAGCCCCTTGTCCTTGTTTTCGGTATCTATCTTGCCGGCCTATTTGAACACCCAGCAATCTCTGTTAGTGTGGTTGGCTGGCTTATCAGGGGGTGCCATGAATTTGGCACGAGCGATCAAGTATGCGGTCCAGACTGGACGATCCCGCATTGTTTCTTTTGAACGGCTTTTTCCGCTGACCGGATTTTTAGCCACTGAATCCGGTGTTAACTGTCGTGTCTTCAGTGTTGTCGCCATTGTTCTGATGCTTATGTCTGTTGCACCATGGCTTGCTGTTATTGCCGCGGACATCTGAAGTGCCGGAGTTTATTGGTGTGGTGCTACTACGAGCCAACAAACTGTCCTCGCCCGCGCAAAAGCGGTTCATGAGTGTTGTGAGGGCGGCCATGGACTTCGGTTTTTCCTGGCCGAGGTGTCGGGCGAGCCACTCGTCGCGGATATTATGGTTAAAGGCCGCAAAGGCTTCGGCGTCCGGATAGTCGATAATTTGGTTCTTTTTAGTTAGGAACCGAGTCCAGAATTTCCTGGCTGACTCTCCGGGCTGTTGGGTAATGTGACTCAAGTCATCAGCATCCGGTGGTCGCATGTAAGTGCCCTGAAAGTTGTCGAGGAACGCGTCCTCCAGGTTTTCCCAACTGCTGATGGAATTTGCCGGCAGGCTATTTAGCCAGTGTCGGGTCGGTTCTTTGAGTTTAAGGGGGAAGATACTTGATGTCATGTAGATCGTCACCGCGGGCCATGTGAATGTGGAGAAGGAAATCTTCGATCCATACCGCGAGGTCTATTGCACTGTCGTATGATTCGATGTTTTCGGGTTTAAACCCTTCTAGGAATTTGTGATCCATTACTTCGTCAGTGAAGCATAGGGGGTGTGCGGCGCCTCTGTGTCGGGCAATGTTGCTGCGCAGTTCTAATAAGTCTGGTCGGCTATGTTCTGCCCGGCTGGACTTGTTGATAGTGTATCCGGCAAGACGATCATCTTCATGTGTTGGGGCATGCCCCCGCGATCCGTAGATCGATCTTGGCTGACCTGCTTTGTTTTCCAGCATATCTCGCAGGTCCTGCCTATTGCCCCGGGCCGTAGTGTATTGGCGTGGAGGTGCAGGCTGATATTCGGGCTGATATGCCGTTTTATTCCGGCCACAAGGTGGCCGGTCAGCCTCGTTCTGTGCTAGTGGTATGGGCTCCTCCTCGAGTTGAGGTAGCAACTTGTGCTTTGGGTGACCTTTTGTGTGGCGCTCGAGTCCATATTCCTTGGCTGCCAGGACCTCAGTCCATCTGTCTGTGAGCAGATCTTGATCAGCTTGGAGCTGCTGCTGCTTCTTTTCAGGCTTCTCGCAGTGGCCATAAGCCGGTGCTTGAAGCGCTCCTGCTCTACGGGATCCTCAGGCACGCCGAATTCATCATCGTCGAGGCTCACCTCATCTTTGGAGGGGGGCATGTAGTTGTCCTCCTCCAAGTATCCTTCTGTCGCCTGTTCGTCTGGGCTAACCTGCCCGTCTTCCTGTTCGGCCTGCTCGAAGGCAGGCTGATCAGGATTGTATTCATCTTCGGCACCATCCAGATTGTTTTCGTCTCCTGTGCCGGTATTGCTGTGGCGGGGCTTGGAGCGGCGCCGATGATGCCCATGCTTTGATTTCTTCTTGAGGGGTTGTCCTCCATTGCTTCGTCGCCATTGGTTTCTTTGGGAGTGTCCACCATATATATATATCATACGAGGAGGAGGTTGTCCAGCGCCCCGTGGGCGGTGGTTCCTGTTCTTCTCCTGCATCGTCGTCCACACCGTCGATGTCTTCAGAGTCAAAGTCAAGCACGTCGGTCAAATCATCGACAGTGGCGATGAAATGGGTGGTGGGTGGGCAACAAATTTCCTCATCGCCTGCCTCCCACTCGAGTCGGACATAGTTCGGCCAAGAGTCTCCTAACAAAGAGAGAGACTTTAATGAACTCAGCATGTCACCAAAGGGCGAGTGCTGGAAGATATCTGCAGCGACGAACTCCATTACCGGAGCCCAACCAGAGTCGGCGGGCTCGGGGGCGCGCAGTCTAGAACCTACAGCCGGACACAAGTCCGGGGGTTCAGAGACACAAACTTCCTTGGGGGTGGAGTCCATGTTCGGCTCTACCGCCGATGAGTATGCGGCCTCCGGGGCGGGATCCATCCGCCCGTCCTCGGATGACACGATCTGCCCGGATTTAGGTCCGGAGCTATTGCAGGTGCGGTATCCCGAGTATTGTTTGGCAGCAGGTCTAAGCCGTGCTCATCGTGACTGTTCGGCGCTCCTGGCGTAGGCCCGAATCCGTCGAAGATCAAGTCTCCGCGGATATCGGCCGTGTAATTCAAGTTTCCGAACCTGACCTGATGGCCAGGGGCGTAGCTGTCGATCTGCTCCAGATGGCCAAGCGAATTGGCCCGCAGTGCGAAGCTACCGAACACGAAGATCTGTCCGAGGAGGAAAGTCTCACCTTGGATTGCGTTGTTGTTGATGATTGAAGGAGCCATCGAGCCTTGGAGCGACGACACAGAGGAACTCTCAATGAAAGCACCAATGTCGGTGTCAAAACCGGCGGATGTCGGGTAGGGGGTCCCGAACTGTGCGTCTAAGGCTAATGGTAATAGGAGGCAGGGGACACGATGTTTTACCCAGGTTCAGGCCCTCTTGATGGAGGTAATACCCTACTTCCTGCTTGATTGATCTTGATGATATGAGTATTACAAGAGGAGATCTACCACGAGATCGTAGAGGCTAAACCCTAGGAGCTAGCATATGATTATGATTGTCCTGTCCCTACGGACTAAACCCTCCGATTTATATAGACACCGGAGGGGGCTAGGGTTATACAGAGTCGGTTACAAAGAAGGAGATCTAACATCCGGATCGCCAAGCTTGTCTTCCACGCAAAGGAGAGTCCCATCCGGACACGGGACGAAGTCTTGAGTCTTGTATCTTCACGGTCCAACAGTCTGGCCAAAGTATATAGTCCAGCTGTCCGGATACCCCCTTATCCAGGAGTCCCTCAGACCCCGACTCAGATGATGGCTGCTGAAAGGTCACACATGCACTTCTTCGGCCCACAGACCGGCTCGGCTTACGGCTTATCCAAGGTATCTCCTTGTGTAGCTTCACTCTCGCTTGTGTGCCTCATTCAGATAAATAAACCTACCTAGCACCGGCTCTTATTTCTCTATGCCTACATAGTGTTTTTGCCAATTCTTATTTATATGGGCCTACATGGAATACAATTCTTATTTGTCTGAACTAGTGAGCATTTCATTCAGTTTGTTTCTATCCATGAGTAACATTTTTTTTGGAACATATGCACATATTTAGGAATCCAGCTACGCTTTGTGCACTTCAACTGAGCTAGGTAATGTTTACTTCAGCTAGCAAGAACCTGTTAGAGGTTGTGATAGATCAAAAGTGAAAGGAGTGGTTCCACGCTTATTATTAAGATAAAGGACAACTCCACACCAATGGTGATAGAGATCTATTTAGAAACCTCCTCATTTTGGTTCTGAAGTTATTTTCCCTTTTTAGTGAAGGAATTGGTTTTGCGGCATTAGTTGAACTTAGTCAAATTATGTGTGTTGTGTATGTAGGTTGGAGCTGAAAACGTAACATGAGCTCTACAACTGGTTGCCTGTACTGAAGAAATGCAGGTTGGTATTTTCATCCCACTACTGTAAAATTTATGTTATTTTGTACAACATTGTATTGATTATTTGGTCTGTTATATTCAACTTCATTTCTCTTCACATTATTGCCACGATAGGTACATATATAGACTGAGGCTTGTGTCTCCTGGGTGCATTTCCTATAAAATTAGCTCTCATCACCATAACAAAGGTATGTATTCCATTCTTATCTTTTTATTTCACTGACATTATGCACATAACCTCTCTGATGAAATGGACAAACGAATATATGTAGTTGATATAAATCATCTTAATGCATAATAGAAGAGTTGGTGGGTTTGGACATGAGCATGATCAATTATTGTGGCCTTGCTGTTTCTTGAAAGATAGTTTGCAAAAAGTTTGTTTTGGTATTGAAAGGTGTGTGCGAGAGTTTGAGAAAAAAACTATTTCTTCACTTATGTTTCAACTCCGGTGAGGCATATTTGTACAGGTAGTGAAAATATGGTGCTTATTATTCTTTCGCAGATTTGAATATTTTGATAATAGAATGTGGGTCTAGCCAGGTGCTGTGGTTCCTTCTATTTCAAGGGAAATGATATATGTGTGGTTTCTTTGCTTTACATAAGATGCATTATGTGATGTCTTCATCTTGGTAACATGTGGGAAGATGTGATACATTCTTCATGTTTCTGGATTTAGTGCAGGTTCGAGGGTGTAAATTTACCTGATATATTGTTGATGGGGATTGAGTATTGTAGTGACATATCTGAATTTTAATGATCTATCTGCTACCAGGTACTGTACTCGCCACAAATTTTGTGTGTGTGATTTAGCTCATTTAACTGCATGTTAATTTGATAACAAACCTCATGCTGCTACATATTTCTTTGTATAATACATACAAATTATTGATATGGTATTTGAACAATGAATAATAGATGTAATTATCCTGTATGGCAAATCTACTACTGTTATTCTCATATGGTGAATCTAAATACTTCTTTGTATCTTAGTCATGAAAGTCCAAAAGCAAATTTCCATTGGTCTCATTAATTAGTGGTCCGATTAAATCGTACCCTCTTACCTCGCATGTAAAAAGAGAAGGTAAGAGGGACCATGTTAAAATGTGTCATAGAGTACATCTTGCATCTATGAAATATCATGCTCATTGTACCTCAAAGTTGCTAATGTTTTTCCTTTCACGTACAGTTCCTCTCCTCTTGTCCCCGTTTCTCCAATGAAAACTGTACTTTAGGCCAAATGCTGAAGCCTTTATCTTCTTAATGCTTCGTTTTATTTGTGTTAACATGTATTCCTCATGTTTGAGTATTTGTTATAGTGTTGAGCATATGCTCATTCATATTGCAGGACAATATGTTATAAATCATTCTCTTGCAGCTTTTGGGTGATCCACTTATTTTGTCAGCGATGTAAGCAGAAGATATACCATATAATATTTCATAATGCAAAGTTATCCGGATTGGGTATGTTTATATAGTTATCACCTTCTGTCCAAATTTGTGGAGATAAGATGGAAACTAAATGGATGTCTGAAATGATTGGTGCCAAACTCTTCTCCATCATTTTTGATCCAATTCATATTTTTCATCAATGGCCTTCATTGTTGAGTCAGTCAACATGCTATACGTTTTATTCGGCTAGGTTTGCTAGATGCTCATTGATCTCTGCAAAGTCGTATTATGACCATCAGTTCTTATTCAGTTGATTGTACAAATAGCTTCATGTTGTCATGGTTTCTTGGTGTCGTGTTATTAAAGATGTGGCAGCAAGCTTCCAGTAGTTTATGCTCTACAGGATAGGAGATGCCATTCTATAATGACATTTTAGCTGCACTCCATAGAGTAAGTAGGCAGTTAATTCGCCAGGGCTCTAAGAGCAATCAAGATAATAGGTCCGGATAAGTGTACATCAGCTACCATAGCTAGAGGTAAATCATCTCTTGTTACTATTTTGTAATCAACTTAAGCATATTGTTTTTCCAAGTGAGTGTGAGGGTGTAGGCATTAGTAAATTACAGATGGTCTATAACTTCAGATTGTAGGAATGCGTTGCAGTTTGCACATAAGTACAAATAAATATATTTTTATTAGATCTTTCAAGCATATGGAGTGTTCGACAATTTGTAATGACACTTACCAAATGTGTTATTTAGGACTCCTGTATTTGCTGAACCATGAGTCTTTTCTTTTCTACAGAACATCAAAATTCATTCTCCTCTTTGACTGTATGATATACGTTTTGAGTTCTTAATTGTTTATTGTATTTATTTTGTAGTATGATCACTTGGTACTTGTTGATTATCTCATATTTAAAGATGTAGGTGTGCGTTGTGCCCAGTATCTATTACAGCCTATTAGTAGCTTCCACATTTGTTTTCTGATACAATCAAATGATAGACATGTGTAGGCTCCCCAATGTGATGTCTATGTCTCTGTTCTCATATGTTTACGACTGGTATCCGGGTGCTGGGATGCTTTTGTCGATGATTCCGTTTACGAGGCACAAAAACAAAAATTCAGCTGTAAAAGGCAAAGAACCTTGAAAATATAAATAGTTGCACGGGTCGCTCAATGAAGGCACTAAGTTAGGTTCCTCTCTTGACAAGGAAAGGAAGACCAAATAACATCTTAATTTGAGTGCCAAAGTATGTCTCCTTTCGTTAAAGTGAACTTTGAAAGATCTTCATAAGAAAGATTTATTCTGTTACAATCCAAAGCCTCTCCTTAAAAGGTCCGTGACCATGATGCTCTTTCCCTCGCTTAGTTCAGTGATATATTGCTTTGCTTCTACTTTTGCCTATTTCATTCAACTACCTTTTACTCAAAATGACCATATAGATAATTTTTACAGCTTGGCCGGATTTAAGGAGATGTGCCCGGTACTGAAACAATTAAGTTGTGCCTGGTGACACGCCACCATTTCTGTGGTTGAATATTTGGTAATCAGATACTATAATTTCCTTTGTTGTGTACATGTGTATATTGGTTCGCACAATTCATTTGGTAACTAAAACTTTTAATTAGTACTCCATTTTATGATCTGGTGGACCATTTGAATCGGCTTTGTGGCATCAGGCTGCAGACAATCATGACATTATAGGACTTGCGCTACACCAAAAGTGAAGCATTGTTGATATTTTCTGGGTACCTTCTTCACTTAGCAGAAGTGATACTGGTTTAGTGGAAATTTACATTCTTTCACTTTGTCTTCATACCTTGCTTTTGCTATATATTATTGGTCTGAAGAATAAAAATGTCGTCATTAAAAACCAAACAAATAAACTAGATCCTTGTTTAGTAGTAAGGCACCAGCCATTGCTAAGATTTAGGTTTGACAAATAATGTACAGGAAGGCTTTTCATCTCACAAGAGTAGCACAAATAAACTATATATCATCTAGGATACTGATATGTCTCCAACGTATCTATAATTTTTGATTGTTCTATGCTATTATATTACCCCTTTTGGATGTTTATGGGCTTTATTTTACACATTTATATCATATTTGGGACTAACCTATTAACTGGAGGCCCAGTCCATATTGTTGTTTTATTGCATGTTTCAGTATTTCGAAGAAAAAGAATATCAAACGGAGTCCAAACGGAATGAAACCTTCGGTAGCGTGATTTTTGGAAAGATTATGATCCAGGAGACTTGGAGTGCAAGCCGGGAGGTCATCGAGGAGGCCACAAGACAGGGGGCGTGCCCACCCCTTGGGCGCGCCCTACCCTCTCGTGGGCCCCTCGAGGCTCCCCCGACCGACTTCTTTCGCCTATATAAGCCTACGTACCCTAAAAACATCGGATACGAAGATAGATCGGGAGTTCCGCCGCCGCAAGCCACTATAGCCACCAAAAACCTCTCGGGAGCCCGTTCAGGCACCCTGCCGGAGGGGGGATCCCTTGTCGGTTGCCATCTTCATCATCCCGGCGCTCTCCATGACGAGGAGGGAGTAGTTCACCCGCGGGGCTGAGGGTATGTACCAGTAGCTATGTGTTTGATCTCTCTCTCTCTCTCTCTCTCTCTCTCGTGTTCTCTCTATGGCACGATCTTGATGTATCGCGAGCTTTGCTATTATAGTCGGATCTTATGATGTTTCTCCCCCTCTACTCTCTTGTGATGAATTGAGTTTCCCTCTTGAAGTTATCTTATCAGATTGAGTCTTTGATTTGAGAACACTTGATGTATGTCTTGCCATGTTTATCTGTGGTGACAATGGGATATCACGTGCCACTTGATGTATGTTTTGGTGACCAACTTCCGGGTTCTGCCCATGAACATATGCATAGGGGTTGGCACACATTTTCGTCTTGACTCTCCGGTAGAAGCTTTGGGGCGCTCTTTGAAGTACTTTGTGTTGGTTGAATAGATGAATGTGAGATTGTGTGATGCATATCATATAATCATGCCCACGGATACTTGAGGTGACAATGGAGTATCTAGGTGACATTAGGGTATTGGTTGATTTGTATCTTAAGGTGTTATTCTAGTACGAACTCTTGAATAGATTGATCCGAAAGAATAACTTTGAGGTGGTTTCGTACCCTACCATAATCTCTTCGTTTGTTCTCTGCTATTAGTGGCTTTGGAGTGACTCTTTATTGCATGTTGATGGATTGTTATATGATCTATCTATGTTATTATTGTTGAGAGAACTTGCACTAGTGAAACTATGAACCCTAGGCCTTGTTTCCTATCATTGCAATACCGTTTACGCTCACTTTTATCATTAGTTACCTTGCTGTTTTTATTATTTCAGATTACAAAAACCTTTATCTATCATCCATATTGCACTTGTATCACTATCTCTTCGCCGAACTAGTGCACCTATACAATTTACCATTGTATTGGGTGTGTTGGGGACACAAGAAACTCTTTGTTGTTTGGTTGCAGGGTTGTTTGAGAGATTCCATCTTCATCCTACGCCTCCCACGGATTGATAAACCTTAGGTCATCCACTTGAGGGAAATTTGCTACTATCCTACAAACCTGTGCACTTGCAGGCCCAACAACGTCTACAAGAAGAAGGTTGCGTAGTAGACATCAAGCTCTTTTCTGGCGTCGTTGCCGGGGAGGTGAGTCCTTGAAAGTATATCTTTAGATCTTGCAATCGAATCTTTTTTTCTTGTTTTATCACTAGTTTAGTTTATGAAATAAAACTACAAAAAAATGGAGTTAAGTTTGTCTCATATGCTTCATCTTTTTAATATCTTTCATGAGAATGATGGAAAGGAAAATTGTGCTCAAGTGCTAGAAGAAGAATGCATTAAAATGCTTGGTACTAGACCTTTGTATAATGAGCATGATTGCAATGTTGTTAGTATGAATTCCTTCAATATCCATGATGCTAATGATATGCAAAGCCACAAGCTTGGGGAAGCTATGTTTGATGAAGATGATATTTTTTGTCCCCCATGTTTTGATGAGCAAATTTATTATGATGAAAGCATGCCTCCTATTTATGATGATTATATTGATGAAAGTGGGTTTGGAAGAGTGTCAACTTTAGGAAGTAGTGATCCCACTATTTTGGAGGATGTTGAATCTTATTGTGATGAACATGAAAGTGGATTTGGAGGAGTGTCAACTTTATTTAGTGATGATTCCACTATTTCGGAAGAGGTTCCAATTGATTATGAGAACAAAGTTGCTATCTATGATGATTATTGTGATGACTTGTATGCTATTAGGAATAATGATAACCATGAAACTTGTCATCATGATTTTAGTTTTCAATTGGATTATGCCTCACATGATAATTATTTTGTTGAGTTTGCTCCCACTACTATTCATGAGAAGAATTTTGCTTATGTGGAGAGCAGTAGATTTTCTATGCTTGTAGCTCATGAAAATAATGCTTTAGGTGCTGGTTATATTGTTGAATTCATGCATGATGCTACTGAACATTATTATGAGGGAGGAATATATGCTTGTAGGAATTGCAATAATATCAAGTTTCCTCTCTATGTGCTTAAAATCTTGAAGTTATGCTTGTTTAGCCTTCCTATGCTAGTTGATTATTGTTCCCATAAGTTGTTTGCTCACAAAATCCCTATGCATAGGAAGTGGGTTAGACTTAAATGTTCTAGTCATATGCTTCATGATGCTCCCGTTATGTTTCAATTCTTATCTTTTACGTGAGCATCATTGTCATCATCATGCCTAGCTAGAAAGGCATTAAAGAAAAGCGCTTGTTGGGAGACAACCCAATATCTATCCTTACTGTTTTTGTGTGTATACATGATTATGCTACTGTAGTAATCATGTTTTATAGCTTTTGTTTCAATAAAGTGCCAAGTAAGACCTTTATGATAGCTTACGGTGATAGTTGTGTTGATCCTGCTGAGAATCAGAAACTTTTGCAACCAGTAAATTAGTTTTCTTAATTCATAGAAACGTGATTCTGATCTGATTCTTTTTGCTCTGGATTGGTGCGCACATTTCTAGGACTTCCTAATTTGGTAGGACTTTTGGAGTTCCATAAGTATATGTTTGATACAGATTACTACAGACTGTTCTGTTTTTGACAGATTCTGTTTTCTATGTATTGTTTGCTTATTTTGATGAATCTGTGAGTAGTATCGGAGGGTATGAACCATAGATAAGTTGGAATACAGTAGATATTACACCAATATGAATTTCGAATGAGTGCACTACAGGACCTAAGTGGTGGTTTTATTTTCTTATACTAACGGAGCTTACGAGTTTTCTGTTGAGTTTTGTGTTGTGAAGTTTTCAAGTTTTGGGTAAAGATTCGATGGACTATGCAATAAGGAGTGGCAAGAGAGTAATATTTGGGATGCCCAAGGCACCCCAAGGTAATATTCAAGGACAACCAAGAGCCTAAGCTTGGGGATGCCCCAGAAGGCATCCCTTCCTTCGTCTTCGTCTATCGGTAACTTTACTTGGAGTTATATTTTTATTCACCACATGATATGTGTTTTACTTGGAGCGTCATTTTATCTTGTTAGTATTTGCTTGCTGTTATTTAGATTTATGTATTGAATCTTTATTTTGAATAAAAATGTCAAGGATAGCCTTTACCATGCTTATTTTGCTAGTATACATGTTGCTGTTTGAAAACAGAAAGTTTATCGCTGTTGCGAAAATTCCCTAGAAAATTCAGAGAATGGTATAATGTTGAAACCTTTTGCATAATAAGCTCTGATAAAGTTACTATAGTGGTAATTTTATTTCATAATTTTTGGAGTTAGGGAAGTATGATGAATCTTGCATTCTTTACAGACTATACTGTTTTGACAGATTGCTGTTATGGTTGCATTGTTTGCATATGTTTGCTTGTTTAATGATTCTATTTGAGGATAGGTGTGTTAAATATGCAGAGGAATTTAGTATGCAATGTTGAATAATAATTTTAGTGATTTGTTACAGTAGGAAATGATAAGGTTTTGCATTGGTTTATACTAACCTATCTCACGAGTTCTTGTTGAGTTTGTTGTGGATGAAGCTTTTGAGAAATAGAGAAACCATGATATGAGAGAAACTAAGGAGACACAAAAGTTCAAGCTTGGGGGGCACCCTAGAGACACACAAGTTGATCTACGGATCGTTCCTTAGATGTGTGTGGTGCCCCCCTCCACCATATTCCACCTCGGTCATATCGTCGCGGAGTTTAGGCGAAGCCCTGCGCCGGTAGAACATCATCATCGTCACCACGCCGTCGTGCTGACAGAACTCATCCCCGACGCTTTGCTGGATTGGAGCCCGGGGATCGTCATCGAGCTGAACGTGTGCTGAACTCGGAGGTGCCGTACGTTCGGTACTTGGATCGGTCGGATCGTGAAGACGTACAACTACATCAACCGCGTTGTCATAACGCTTCCGCTTACGGTCTACGAGGGTACGTGGACAATACTCTCCCCTCTCGTTGCTATGCCATCACCATGATCTTGCGTGTGCGTAGGAAATTTTTTGAAATTACTACGTTCCCCAACACAACTGACCCCACAACTTATGCATGGAGCCGCCACTATTTGCAGCAACTCAGTCTCGATCATCCGATCGACAACCACCTCCTACTATGGGCCCTTCTAGCCAGATCCATGTCGAAAATGATGCCCCGAATAGGCAACAAACTATTGAGCACCACCACCATCCCATCCTACAAGGCACATATAAATGGGTTCTCCTAGCGCATATCGAGTAAGAAGGCAACAAATGCAACCCCGATGCCTCTTGCAGGTACAACAATTGTCGGCTCCAAAGTGAGTTGCACTGTGTGAGGCGTAGATAGTGTGGAGGTGGAAATTGAAGCGATCCAACAAGGAATGGAATATGCTACCGACTGCAAAAAAAACACAACCTATCATCTGAGTGGAATATGCTCTAAGATGCACATGCTATGAACTATTCTTTAGAGTGTGTTTTCTAAACACCTATGCACCAATACCCTTCTTGTGTTGTGAATCATACTAGTCCACTATTGTCACTTCATAGAAAACCTCTTTTTTGTTCTCAAACAACTCAACATATTGAGTTTTCCAATCAATACATCCAATCGTTTTTCAGTGAAACAATTTCAGCTGACAGCAATAAAAGCCACATATGGTGGTTTTAAAAGAAACCAAACTCAAAAGAGCCTTTTATTGCAGTAGGTTTCGATCTGTAGAGAAAACACATTCATAAATTACTTAGACGGTTTCTTCTATTCAACCACCTCGGACAATAGCAGGAAGGAAACATAACTACAAGAAAAAAACATATGCATAAATTACTTAGGTTGTTTCTTCTATACAACCGCAAGGATAGTACCAGGCAAAAACACGTCTATAAGGAAACAACCTCCTCATATTAAAATCCTAGCCTCATCTTCAACCTTACCTCTCTCCGTTTGCTGCCACTGAACCATGCTAGTGTTACACCACCACCACTAAGCCTAGTTCACTACTAGGGAAAAGCCTAGCAGCAACGCGAGTTTTGGGCCTATCAGTAGCGCGGGCAGGAGCGCTACTGATAAGGCGCTACAGCTAATGCTTAGCAATAGCGCGTCTGGACCCACGCTACTGCTAAATTGACTTAGTAGTAGCGCTTCTTCAGAAAATCGCTACTGGTAATTAGTAGTAGCGCTTCTCCTCTCCCGCGCTACTATTATTATTTAGTATTTTATTTCTTTTCTATTTCATGTTGTATTCATACACCTTTACACAAGTTTTTATACAACAGGAATTTAGAGATTGTTTTTAAATCATAATGAGTTATTACATCATGGGGTGAAAGAACCGTGGACTAGTTTCAAGTGGATGTCCATCCACTTGAAACTAATCCACGGTTCTTTCACCCAATGATATAATATCATCATCATCATCATCATATCATTAACAACTTATCATCATAATACATCATTGTCATATAACACCTCCTCAAGATCATCGTTTTCATCATTAACATCACATAGCACCTCCTCAAGATCATCATTATCAACTCTAACACATTACCACATAATAAATATATTGTACCTCATAGGACCTATTATATTCGATTAAGACCTACTACATTTTCTAAGGTAAAATAGCAAAAAAACAAGATAGCCCCTGACTTTCCATTATGGAGAATGGAGATTAGCCTGTCTCCAATTCTTGCCTTTCGCTGAATGTTACTTCCAAGAACCTCCTTGTGAATGTCCATACATTTCTTCCATTCTTTGATGAACATGTGTTCACGGGTTTTAGAAATCCTATATGCACAGGTGAGCTCCGTAGATTTACCTGGCAGTATGTTCAGAACTGAGAGGCGACCATGCAGAGACATCAGATGAGGCACACAATCCATTGGGAGTTTCTGTTGAAAAACATAATAATAACTTCGTAGTTAGCAATTATGTACTAGTTTTAGAAGTATGCAAAAGATGCACGGATGTCGTAATAGTAAAAAATCTTACCAGGGTATCTTCAGAGAAGTTATCGTGGTTCAACACATGCACTAGTAGCACGTATTCACCATAATTTGGAGGAGTTCGATAATAGTCATTGTAATTCTCAAGAAGAGTACAAAATGCGATCAGATGATTTTTCTCATTATACGTTAATTTGGTGCCATCGGTGTAGTGGGTTTTATCTACCATCTTCCGCACAGTCTTTGAAGAATCAAAATAAGCTGTCAATGAAAATAAGCTATCAACTATTTTGAAATAAACAATATAAATTAGTTAATAACTATGTTTGAGAAACTCACATAGCGGTACAATCGGAAGCGTATCAATAAGGACCCAAATGTCCATATTGTCTTCCTCGATGTCAGGATCACCAAGATCCATGGTGACAATCATACCCTCATAAAAACCATACATTTTGCAAAGTGATTCCCAATTTTGGCAACCAAAATGGGTTACGCTCTGAGCATTGCACAGATTTACTTCAAAATCCATATCATGATGGGTCCTTAGGTGTATTTTCTTTGTTTCGAAATTTTCATGGTCTTCAAAACCCATCCTCTCCAAGACATAGCGTCTTGCATGGAATGGGATAAGCTAGTCGAATTGTAAAATATGAAAATTAGACGTTGAAATAGTTGAAGTCATGCTTAACTACGAAAAAAACACTTGTCGTTGTTGCGTACCGTTTCACAATCGAAGGTCTCCTCGAGCTTAATGCTGAAGCGCCGATCTTCGTCCAGCCGAACGAACCTGTCGCACATACCTCGATCGTCGTGGCACCAGCTACATTCCCCAGGGAGATTGTCATCGTCCGAGTATGACATTTCCTACAATCATAATTCAAAGATTAAACTTGTACATATTCTAGCACAAGTCATCTTGGACGTTCGCGTTCCTACAATCCCTCCTGAACGCGTTGGCATCATCTTGGACGTTCGCGTTCCTGAGCACCACCAGATGGCGATGGCTTCGCTACACAGCCCTGTGCAACCAGATATGGGACAGGCTACGGAGCGCGGTTGTGTGGCTTCACCATCTTGTCAAGGGAGGTGCTGCCGGTGGTAGTAGGTACAAGTCAAGAAGGTGGTCATACAACATCAGGCAGTACAACTTGTTGCACTTCTGCACGCGCCCCACCGACACGCTGCTCACCAGCCCTCTGCTCAGTAGGCTGGCCAGGGTGCTGGGACTCAACGAGTGGTGGAACAGGAAGCACTACTCGGCGACCGTCGAGATGACCGATCCGATCAGGCGCCGTATCTCTGTGTACATTTCCCGGCTGTACACCAAGGAGAAGTTCTACACTCGCATGCGGGGGAAGAAGTGGGGTGAGTACCCACTAGACCGTCGCGGGCTTTATTTTGGCGTCCTGAAGGACTCCCTCGGTGTCGAGTTCCAAGAGGGCATCATCATCTGGCACATCGCCACCGAGGTCTTCCTCACCAAGAGTGAGAAAGTCAAGGCCGTGGACACCGCGCCTGACGTGCATGCCATTAGGGTGATGTCTGACTACATGATGTTCCTCCTGGTGGAACGTCCCTACATGCTGCCGGGCCAGCCCCAGAAAAGGTTGTACCAACGGACCTGCGAGAGGCTGTTCACCATGCAATCCGCTGATCGTAGGTCCCCGAGCCGTGCACGTGTCGTCAAGGATCTGTTCCGGATGCGCGATGCCCCACACTCCAGCATTTCTAGGGTCGCGGAGAGGGAGGAGCTCGCCAACAACTTGTACGATGAATACGAGAACAAGGAATTCAACCACCTTGCTCCTCGTCTCACTCACATGGCTCGACTCGCCAAGGAGCTGCTGGAGAAGGAGAAGGATGGCACGGTAGACTCTCTGGGGCTTGTCCTTGACGTGTGGATGGACATTCTCGTCTACGCCAGTAACAAGTGCAGCAGGGAGTTCCATGCCCAGAAGCTCAACAGCGGTGGCGAGCTGACCACCATCGTGTGGCTTATGTCAGAATATATCTATCATGCATCGGTTTCCCAAAGAGATGATGTAGTATAATTCATTAATGTCATACATGTAAACATGTTAACATCATGGAACTGAATGTGTTGTCTTTAGCGGAGCGGCATGGGCAATACCCTAGCCACCGCGACTCATGTCCTGGTCCTCCTCCCTCGCTCCATTAGCCACCACCAGAGGACGTCGGCAACCGAAGCTCGCTTGGTTAGCAATGGTGCCGGAGACTGGTTCTCTCTGATGGTGTGATGGCTACCCTGATAGTCGCGGCTCATGACTGGAGGCCACCCCAACCCTAACTCAACCCCCCTCCCGCCCGTGCTTCTCCTGGCCGCCGCTGCCGGCGAATGCGCCGGCGACAGTGGGCCCCATGCCTAAGGTAGCGAGCTTAGAGCATCTCCAGCCGCGCCCCCAATAGGCCCCCGTAGGCGAATTTTTAGCGCCGGTGGCCGAAAATCGGCACAGTCGCGCCCCCAGGACCTCATTTACGCCGATTTGGGCCAAGTCCAGAGCTGGCGATCCCGCCCCGAACCCAAGCGCCCGGGTGTCGCCTGGGGGCACCGGCAGAAGCGAAAAGGGGCGTGGGGCTGCTCTGTCAGCGGGAGGAGGCCCTTTTCCCACCGTTTCCTCCCGCTTCCCCCCTCGGCTTCCCTCTCATTCTCCATTCCTCCCGCCAAACTCCGCCACCTCCCTTCCAAGCCGGCCGCCATGCCGCCGAAGAAGTACGTGATCCCCCGTGCCACGACGAATCCCATCGCCGCCGCCATCGCCCAGCCGAAGCAGAGGAAGCAGAGGGCGCCGTCGTCCAAGCCCCCGGGCATGACCAACGCCGACTGGAAGGCGAAAGTGCAGCGCCGAGAGGCCGTCACTGCCGATAGGTGCAATAGGGCCAAGAAGGCCAGGGAGAGGGCGGCTCGCGGTGGAGCAGGCGGAGCGCTCGGCTGCCGAACAAGCCGAGGCGGCTCGCGAGGGGATGATGAATCCACCCGGCAGCCACGGCCCGCCTGCGCCCTGGAGCCAGCAAAGCGTCGGATCTCTGGTCGGCTTCTCGTCGTCGCCGCACCCATGGAGCACGCCGCCGCCGGGCTATGCCAACGGCGACGTCCACGACGGTTTCAACCCCAACATCACCTTCCCCCATCGCCGCACCCACGAGAAGCTCAGGGCGTGGTTCTTGGCGGAGCGCGGCCTCATCCTGAACCATAGTATATATTTTTGATCCTGCCAGCTTAGCAATAAGTTCGGGTTGATCCATCTCCATCTACATCTATAAAGCAGGAAGCTTCCTTATCCCTTTCTTAAGAAGCAGATCCAACGAACTTCTGATCAACTTGGCATGTCACTGGTTAGTGTGTAGTGCCACCCACTGGCCACTGCTCCTCTGTGCCGTTTTCCACCGTTAAATTTCTGCTTCGCCGCCCCCTCGTCTCAGCGACAAGATCCACTGGTCTCAGAATTCGAAGCCGCGGCACTGCTCCTGCCCGGCCGGTATGTAATTATGCATACACATCGGTTGTCGACTCTATTTGATCGTGAGCATTAGTTACATAAGTACATTTTCTAGGAGTATGTCTTTTTTGCTGTGCGTGTAAAAATTCACATGTATGATCTGCGAAGTATAATTGTGCAATTGTAGAGGATATATAGTATGATAGTTAGAGACTTGGGAAACAATAGGGGAATTCCAACAATGGGCAACTGAAAATTAACAAACATGGACAAAATCAATGTGTTTATTGTTCATGATTTTGTGGATTCTTTTGGTTTATTTCTAACTGTATATATCCGAAGTTCTGAACAAAAACCGTGAAAAATCATCCAGAAGAGGAGCAATCGCTATGGCTACAGGGCCGCTGGAACTGTGGAGCCACCAGTCGATGCAGATCCTGGTCCTCCTCAGCCTCGGGCTCCAGCTCGTCCTGTTCGTCTTCGCTGGGGTCCGCCGGCGTGAAGCCCTCTTGCCAAGGTTCTTTCTGTGGCTAGCTTACCTCATGGCCGACTCCACCGTCGTGTACGCCGTTGGCCACATGTCATTCAGCAGCGCCGTGCGGCCCGTGCGTGAGCACCAGGCCACCAGCTCGTTGCGTTCTGGGCGCCGTTCCTGCTTCTGCACCTCGGCGGCCCGGATAACATCACCGCGTACGCATTCCAGGACAACCAGCTCTGGCTCCGCCACCTCCAGATCCTCGTCGTGCAGGTCCTTGAAGCAGCCTACGTCCTCTACAAGCACATCGCCTTCGCCGGCGGCGGGGAGAACGGGGACTTGCTTCGGATCGCCTCCTTCCTGATGTTTGCGGTAGGCGTCGACAAGTACGGCGAGAGGACGTGGGCGCTCAAGTGCAGCACCCTGGAGAGCATCCGCGCCTCCATCAAGACGCAGCCGCCGGCCATACACAATCATTTCCACCCTCAGGACCATGCCACGGATGAGGAGTTCCACTTGCGACGAGCACACACGCTGTTCCACGTCTGCAAGTTCACCATCGTCGATTCATCGGTGGTCGAGCTTGAGGATGACTCCATTTACGGACTGCAGGTGTACACCAGGAAGTTTTTACAAGGCGTCGAGCTGTGGACGCTGATGGAGATCGAGCTCTCCCTCATGTACGACCTGCTCTACACCAAGGCGGCCGTGGTCCACACCTTCTTCGGCTACCTCGTCCGCGTCGTCTCGCCTCTTACCGTAACCACCTCGCTGCTCCTGTTCCAGTTCAACTCCAAGGACGGCCACACCAGAGTCGTGATCACAATCACATACGTCCTGCTGGGTGGCGCCGTGTTCATGGAGACGACGTCGCTCCTGAACGCGTTGGCATCGTCTTGGATGTTCGCGTTCCTGAGCGCCACCAGATGGAGCTGGCTCCGGTACACCACTCTGTGCAACGAGAGATGGGACAGGCTCCGGCACGCAGTTGTGTGGCTTCACCATCTCGTCCAGGGTGATAGCTGGTACAAGTCAAGAAGGTGGTCCTACACCATCGGGCAGTACAACTTGCTGCACTTCTGCACGCGCCCCGCCGACACGCTGCTCACTGGCCCTCTTCTCGGTAGGCTGGCCAGGGTGCTGGGACTCAACGAGTGGTGGAACAGGAAGCACTACTCGGCAACCGTGGAGATGACCGATCCGATCAGGCGTCGTATCTCTGTGTACATGAGCCGGCTGTACACCAAGGGGAAGTTCAACACTGGCATGCTGAGGAAGAAGTGGGGCGAGTATCCTCTAGACCGCCGTGGACTACTTTACCACAAAGGCGTCCTCGAGGACTGCCTCGGCGTCGAGTTCCAGGAGGGCATCATCATCTGGCACATCGCCACCGAGGTGTTCCTCACCAAGAGCGAAAGAGCCAAGGCTGGGGACGCCGCGCCTGACGTGCATACCATCAGGGTCATGTCCGACTACATGATGTTCCTCCTGGTGGAACGTCCCTACATGCTGCCGGGCCAGTCCCAAAAAAGGTTGTACGAACGGACCTGCGAGAGGCTGGTCACCATGGGATCGGCTCATCCTAGGTACCCTAGCCGTAAATGCGTCTTCAAGGACCTGTTCCGTCTACATGATGCCCCGCATTCCAGTATTTCTAGGGTCGCCGAGAGGGAGGAGCTCGTCAACAAATTGTACCATGAGTACAAGAACAGGGAGATCAATCCCCTTGCTCCTCGTCTCGCTCACATGGCTCGGCTCGCCAAGGAGCTGCTAGAGAAGGAGAAGGATGGCACGGTCGACTCCTTGGAGCTTGTCCTTGACGTGTGGATGGACATTCTCGTCTACGCCAGCAACAAGTGCACCAGGGAGTCCCATGCCCAGAAGCTCAACAGTGGTGGTGAGGTGACGACCGTCTTGTGGCTTATGGCAGAATACATCTACCAAGCATCGATTTCCCAAAGAGACGATGTAGTATAATTCATTAAGCCATGCATGTAAGCATGTTACCATCATGTGAAAAGAACATGGATGTAACTCGGTCGCGTCGTCCTCAGGGGAGCGGCATGGGTAGCCACCGCCCATGTCCCCGCCCTCCTCTCTCGCTCCCATCACCACTACACGTGCACGGATGTAGTCGGGCACGTGTAGTGACAAGTGTTTGGATCATGGACATATACATCAACTTCGTTTGGGTCAGTAGCTGCTCGACGTGGATTATTGTTGCTCTTTTCTTTTCCTTCTTTTTTCTCCGCCTAGACATAGCTTCGGCCTTGTATTACTTTGATGTTAGGTGTTGTCTTTCTTTGTGTGCGCGCATTGATGTTAGCTATGTGCATCTGTGTTATCCGGAGGACGGGCATCACTCATTGTGTTTAATTTGTATCCTCTTTATGCCACATTATGAGTCAAAACAAATGCCGACATAGCGACGTGGTCACAGCCAGGCGCCGGTGGCTGCCTCGCCCGGCCCAAGCATGGTCGCCTTCTGCTTGCTCGTGTTGTCCTCGTCGTCGGGCGGTTTCTCCTAGCTTGGTCTCGTACATGACAGTATCATGCTATGGTGAAGCTTGGTTCTTCCAGCGGTCCCTCTTGCATTGCCTTTAGCTATCTCTGCTCATGAACTGTGGCGGACATGTACTGGAATCCTCTCAGGTGATTCCACCTTCAGGGCTCAGTCTGGTTTTCAGTTCTCCTGTTTGTGAATCTGGGGAGGATCTGTAGCCGGCGTTCACAAGCCCGACTCTTCTAGGAGGTCTTGCACCCATGTCTTTGGGGATGAACTATTGCTCTGCCATCCTTTTGCTTGCATGCGTGCAGCACTTCCTGTTGTGTTTGGTGGAAATTAATCAGCACCACTATGTAGATCCTAGCTGTTACTTTGTCAGTCTTTAATCTCTTCTAATTCTTGGCAACCTTAGTCTGAGATCTTGTATCATGCTAGTTTCATTTTTCAATGAGAAATGGAGCCGGGGAGGTTGCCTCGATGTTCATCTTAAAAAAAATCACTGCTCACCGCCAACCCTTAGAGTATCAGTAATCATGATAAAGCTAGTAGGATACAACTTGCTAAATAAAGTGTATACGTTTAGTTCATTCTATACATGTTTTCCTGTCTTTTATTCTTCTCTCTCAGCTAACTGAATAGCTCACTACAGATTTTTATTTGTTTCCTTCTCATGTTTTCCTTTTTCTTTTTTCTCTTCCTCCGGCCTCAGCCTTCAGATCTGAGTCAGACGTCTGCCCCTCTCCATTGTTTCGTTAGCACATGCCTGAGACTATATTTATCTACCCATCGGCCAATCACCTGATTCCGAATTTTGTATTGTGCATCGCTACCAAACTATGCAAGATACAAGGACGCATGGTAACAGCCGTAAGAGCAACTCCAAGGCGGCGACCCATTTCGTCCGCTTGTTTTTGTTTAAATTACGGCGGACAAAAACGCCGGCCCAACGCGCCGATCTAAATCTAAAGCGCGTCCTCCAGTCGTCCGCGCCGATGCATTTCAGACCAAGCACACAATACATCAAGCATGCCTGGGCTGCGGCACAACCTGGCCCAAAGAAAAAGAGAGAAATAAAAGAAGAATAAATATGCCAACACCGGCTGATCAGAGAAAACAAAGAAGACTGAAGCCGCTGCACCCACTGAAGAAGTCTCACCGCGGTCCTAGCACTCCAAAGCACCGCGTACCGACCCCGGACTCGTCCGGGCAGCAGAGGTGTATCCACATTCACAAGTCTTCCAGGGTTAGATTTTTCAATTTTCACATCACTTCAGTAAGTTGTATGTTATATTTATCTCATGTTTATTATAAATCTAGCCAGGATCTCGTGCAAGGTGGTGGCGTTGTCTGGCGCCGTGGTGGCAGGTTAGACAAGGTTGATGCATCAGTTCCTGCTCTGGAGATGGACCGATGAAAGATGGCGGCGGCAGACTCTGAGAGTGCGCGGTCCGGTGTGTGACCCAGTCTTGGTATGGGCTGGGCTGGGGCATCTGGCTTTAGAAATTAGGCTTTGATGCGATGTCTGGTATTTGGCTCGGACATTTGGCACCCCTTCATCAAGGGGATAGGAGTAGCAAATAATGTTGTCTACACGGTGGTTTCAGGCGTACTGATATATTACTTGTATGGTCTTTGTTAATAATTAATAAAATAATTGCATTCATCTTTCAGATGCAAATAGGGCTGGGCATTCGGTTCCCCCGAACCGAATGGTTCGGTGCTTCGGTCCTTTTATAATTTCGGTTCTTAAAAAATGCTAACCGCTTGGGTAATAGGAAATCAACTGACCGACAATTCGGTGCCCCGAAAGTTCGGTTCGGCTATCGGTTTTAACCCAAGGAAACCGAACATGTTTAATAGCAGGGCTTCCAGATGATGGAAGAAAGAAAACTGACAGAAAAAATGAGCGGTGGAAGAAAGGAAGAACGCAAAAACAAATCTTCCTAGCAGTAGCATGCCTGTGTACTACTGCAGTACTCAACTTCTCGTCAAGGGATGAACAAAGTAAACAAACAATTCCCAGTCGGTGATAAAAGAGATAAAGGGAAGAAGATGCAATCCAGTGGAACAAGAAGATACGAGGGGAGGGAAGAAATAAGCTGCCTCGCGCTGGCTGCGAGGCGGTCAAGCTGCTGTGGCGCTGGCGCGCTGCCGTCGTCTACTGGGGACGAGGGCAGGAGGAAGCGTGGCGGCTAGGTTAGGATTGGGGAATCGGGAGTCCCTCGGTGTGTCATCCTTGTGTGGAAGTACGATCCTTTTCTATGGATCCAATAAGATGCGTGTGAAGGATGTCGGCCTGCTGGGCCACTTTTCGTTGTTGGGCTTCTGGGCTCATTCACTTTTTAGCCTGCAGTTCGGTGTTTTCGGTCACTTCGGTGCATCGTGCATGGAAACCGATATCACCGAACGGAATTCGGTTTTCTCCAGTTCAGTACCGAACAGAGCACCGAATTTTCGGTTTTCGGTTTAATCGGCTTCGGTCCCGGTTTTTTCGGTGCGGTTTTCGGTCCTCGGTCTTTTTTGCCCACCCCTAGATGCAGAGGCCGGGGGTACATCCTTCTTTTCAAAAAAAATCTAGCCATGATCTATAAAACAACTTTTGCAAATAATCTGTACAACATTAATGGTTACATTTACATGGCGCGCATCTGTATGCCCAACATTTACAATTCTGGGATGAGTTCAAAAAACAAAAATGATCCCCCCCACCCCCTCCCATAAAAGTAAAGACATATGACCCTAGATATATTTTGAACTCACATTAGTCTTCTTATGACTATTATAACGGTGTTTGGGTTTAGCCACACCCTTCTCTAAATTTAAGTAGTTCCTCGCCCGGCCATTGGCCACACAACATCGATCATAACTGTCTAGCCAGGTGTCCGACGGGTGGTGCGTCGCAAGGAAGAGCGAGCTCTGAACAATAGCGAGCCCAGCCCGATGAACGCCACGGGGGCCGGCGCTGCCACGTGACGGACCAGAAAGGTCGTACTCAATCCCGCTCAGATTGATGTAGTTGTCGTAGTAAGGGAAGTGGTCGAGTGGGTTGTCCAAGGCAGTAAGGATGTCGGAGTAGTGTGGTTCAAGCTAAGGCTGGTCATAGTGGGGAGTAATTTAGACTAGTGTCATGCATATGACACTAGTCTAAGTTACTACCTTCATAGTGTAAAGTAACATAGTAGTAGTGTCATAGAGGATTTCATTAATTAGCTTTTAGACTCATCTTGTCTTGCAAAGCGCTATGTTACAGTAACATATTATGTTACCACTTCTCATTAACTACATGTCACATAAGCAAAAAACTCTTGGAGTGCGCTATGTTACTTGCTAAGTTACTCCCACTATGACTAGCCTAACCCTTGGCAGCTGAACATAGGCGGATGAGCTCCTCCCACATCGTCCGCGCCCTTGGGCCGAGCTTGGCCACTTCCACCGGGCTCAACGTACGGGATGCACGTCGTGGCCACCTCACTGAAGAGTGCATCGACTTCAAGGGCGGGCTTAGCATGAGTGCATCGTTTTGGGCCTCCATATCACATGATTGACAAGTACTAATGGCTGGTGTTGCAGTGCGAATGTAGCCTAGTGCTATGATCATGACACTGGTGAAGGACAAAAAAAACTCCACAACGCCTTTGCAAGCTGATGCTTGAAAATCTCACTCCTCGCAAGCACCTCCATAGAAGCTAAACCTTTGCCATTTCACCAAGCTGCAAATTACCCAAGGAAGCGCACGTTCTGCGGCTTGATGGAGAAATATCAATATAATGTCTGCCTTTCTTTCTTGACCATGTTATTCATTCGCCAAGTGACCATGTTATTTCTTATACGGTGCTTGCAAGTTGACCACGTTAGCAACCCGATAACTCCTCTAACCTCTCTCAAGTGGTTGCTAGAACAATGACCGGGGATCTGGAGCTGGAGATATAGACAGGCAGCCAAACGTCTCACGCTTCACACAAAGAGCCAGGATTCCAGAGGTTGAAAGATTTTTAGAGGAAAAGAGGTTGAAAGATCTGCCGATCTGGTCGACACCAAGTAAGGCATGTGCCGTACCCAACTCACAGGAAAAGCCAAAAAGAGGAAGAATAACTGGAAAGGTGGCAAGGAATCACCGCATGTGCTGGTTGCATTGGCAACCATGTTAAGGCTGGCTGTTACCAAGCGTCCTTGCATCCTTGCTGGCCAGCCCATGGTTTGGAAGCTAGCTGCACAATACAAATCTTGGAATCAGGGGATAGGCGGATATATAGGTAGATAAATAGTCTCAGGCATCGACCCAGATCTGAAGGCAGAGTAGACTTGTCAATCAACAAAGGCAATTGATTGGTTGAGCATTTTATTCAAGAAGCGTTCTATCCAGATGAGAGATGAGAGGGAGGAACGAAAGACAGGAAAACATGTATAGTAGATAGAAGCTACTAAAAGCATTAACTTTATTTAGCAAGTTGTATCCTACTACTCAATTTACTTATCATGATTAATCATGCTCTAACGGTTGGTGGTGAGGGGCGATGGACGAAGGATCCATTGTCGCAGCCACATTGGCATTGTCCAGATGTGCTCGTCGACCCCGGCCCTGGGAGCCAGCAGGGCAAAGATCACCGGAACTGACCCAGCGCCAACGAACGACGCCAGCTCGAGAACGCAGTTGAGCGCGCGCTCAGCCGGCGTCCCTTCAAGCGGGCCGCCGAGGACCTCACCGAGGAGGCCGTTGATGGCGCCCGTGAAGACGCCGGTGAAGCCTGTGAGGGCGATGCGGGCGTTGGTCGTGTCCACTTGCCTGGACGCGAAGATGGCCAGTGTCACCACCGCGCCGGTCAGAAGGCCGCGCACGGCGGCTGACACGAGGCGGCGGGCCCTTCGCAGGAGGCGCTTCTGCGCCTCAACTGTCGAGTCGCCTCCTGCTTCCATTGCTCTGCGGGACGAGCTGCTTGGACTGGGACAGTGGCTCTCGGACGGGGGGTGCTCGTGCTCTGGCTCTGACAGGAGGCTAATTTTTTTCTCATCTTGGCCCTCCAAATATATTTTTTCTTCATAGTTTTATCTAAAGCTGGGGGAGGGGGGCAGCGGCCCTCCTGGCATCAACATAGCTCCGCCAGTGCCTGGGACTACCAGTGTACCCCGCTGCACTACCAGCAATAGTGTACCCCAACAATGCGGGAGGGGATATCCATTACCAATATGTGCAAAGACTGTCACTTTTTCGTTTTCATCTACTTTTTATCTATCCCTTGTATCTTTCTTCTCGTTCTTTGCTAGTTTTTCATGCTGGAGGGCTGCAGATCCACGAGGCTCTAGGGGCGAGCGAATCGACCTGGAGCAGCCCATAGCCGCTGCACTCCCTGACGGGGTCCCTCCCGGGAGTGTAGGGTTTCGGGTCCTCAAAAGCTCTCTCCGGTCGACTTGCGAATCGCGCTTCCGGTGAGACTCCTTCGACGTGAGATGCGGTGCATCATCCCCGGCGTCAAGGATACACGTGATGTGTTCGTGCGCGAACAGTAAGCTAATTTATCTGAGCTAAGCTTCAATGGGAATATTCATCTATTTATTTTTCTACACAGTTATATGCCAAATTCAGTATGTGCAATTGTTTCATTTTAGTCCACCCTCTCTCTCTCTGCACTTTGATTTACCACCAAAACTAGAACAAGACACAGTCATTTTTGCTCAAATAGCAAAAATCAAAGAAAAATCAAGATGCAATCCCATGAAGAAACTACATTAGATCCGTTTAAGCGTTAACTAATTCCGGCGGAGGGAGTATATGTAATCATGTGCACAAGACACTGTTCCGTTGCCATTTCATAACTCTGAACCAGAAAACATGTTCAAGACTGAATATTCACTCAAAACCAGGCCAAGTACAGTCACCCTCCCTTTGTGGTAACTAAGTAAAGTCTGATCCGTCCCTTCAATCTTAGCAAAGACCTCCAATGTCTTCCTCACATCATAACCAGCCTGCCGCGACTTATCTCGCCGCAAATGTTCTTCAAAGTCCTCTTTGTAAATGGTATACCTTCTCCATTTATCCAATTTTTTCCAATGATGTTGTACACTAAACTAAGATTGACATTATTTTCCCACAACTTCTTAATCAAATCCTTGTACACATCTATATACTTCTGGGATGGCCAATGAACTTTCTCCCCATTTTTAATGACATCGGATGGTTGTGATTATCACGGTGCTATGTTATGAACCAACTGTTGTCAGCCGCGCGCAGCAGCCGTATCAATGCTGGGCACTCAGATATGTAAGACCCACTGTTCTCCGCATCCAGCTTCCACTGCATTGCACAAAACATATCAGGTAACCAGCTAAGATTTCTTAAATCTCCAGAACAGAAAGGTTAAGAAACAAATTGCTATCATTAAAGCAAAGTACTCTTTGAACACACACATACAAATACAATCTCCTGCATGGATTTTGTTCTGTCCGCATTGAGCCTGCTCTTACTATATCTAATACCAAAGCCTATCTCCCACGAATACAAATCATAAAAGGTGTACGCCTCGCCTAGCGAGTCGAAAGTTGTACCAAGCTCAAGCTTAATTACACTCTTAGCTGGTTCCTCGACAAACTTTCAGATTAACTACTCCAGATCGCTCATCCTCAAAGCACCGGGAGTTCTGTCCGGTGGTGCACTGCCCACTCTCGGCGTGAAAGAATATACCGCCGTATCTCGGCCTCAAAGCACAGGGACTTCTGTCCGGCGGTCCTCTTTAAGACAGCTCTTTTGCTAAGTTTTTTCCTCCTGTCTTAGCTCCTTTTCCTTTTAAGACTTTGTAAACTTTATTTCATTTTTTTTAAAAATTTCACTGTGGGAAGTAATTCTCGCAGTTTCGGGTCAAAAAAAAAACAGCAAATCATTCAAAAAGGACACTCACTGCATTATCAACAAATCCACTATGTACTAAATATCGAATTCCTCCAATTTCCCAATAAAAAAACGATGCAATACCAAATTGGGGACACATGTTAATAAGAACACATCCTAATTCAGATGAAACTACAACGGAGCAGATTACCTCTTCGCCCATCCCGGTGCCTCTGGATTAGCTTTCCCTGTTGACTGAATCGACTGCGTCGGCGAGGCATTCTTCTGTCGCCGCACTTCCTTTCTGCTCCTTGGAGGGCCGCGCTCACCAACTAGTTCAGCTCATCCAGATGCGCCATTAGAGTCGTCCAGCACCGGCCTTTCCACATCTCTCGGCGGCAGCAGCGTCAGTGCAACCGGATCCCGGTGGTTCAGGCTATCCACAAATTCCTCCTGCGGCTGGAACCTGCGGGTAGAACGGGGATTGTCGCCGGCTAAAAACAACATCAGTCAACTGAGGGTCGAGTTCACGCAAGGATTAGCTGTAGTACAACACCGGCAGGCAAAATCTCACCGGTCCACCAGATCCAACAGCAACTCCAGCGAACACCTGGTTGGAACGAACTGCTCCGCTCCAGAACCACCGTTGTTCTCAGGCATTTTTCCAAGTCCGAACCCACGAGCCACTGTCTGGCGGATCGGGAATATCCAAAGCATCTTGTACCAAAGCTCGGGAACAAGCCGTCACAGTGCGCATCGGAATCAATTCGAAACGACGAACCGCCATATGAAAATGGCCAACCATACTGCATTGTTCCCCTTCTTATTCCTACCGTATCATCATTTTCCACAGGCAAGCACTGTCGAGTCAGATCTGCTTTCCAGCATCCCAATGCACCAGGGAACGCCCAGGATTTCGAGTGCAGCTGAGCCTAGGCACCAAATCGCCCCTCCCGTTTATGGACTACTTTTTCTCTATAAATTTCTATGTACGTAATAAATGTTATTTTTTTGTTGCACTCAATTTTGTGTTGTTATTCTATCAAGATGAACGGGCACGATGTGTATGTGTGTTGTGTAAAAAAGTAGAGAGTACTCTATGCCCCTAAGAGTCAATCACCAAAGAAATACAAGAATGGTGAAAATATCACACCAGATTTTTAAGCATGGCAAATTAAATGTTTTTAGTGGCAAACTACATGGTGGTGGCATGACAATTCTCTTAAGCAAGGATGGCAAAGTTTGCCATACTCGCTCAAGGAAATTCCCACATCGTAACAACATAGTTTGTCATAAAAAATCTTTGATTTTTCATGATTAAAAATCCAACGTCAGATTTTTCGTGAAATCCTAAAATGTGAACCTATAAATATTTGGACTCGCATTAGTCCTTCGCACGCATCTCGAATTCTTGGAATGTCTTGGAACAACTATGCTAAGATGGTGCATCGTGTACATGTACCAGGTCGGGTTATGTGTTTAGCACTTTAGCCACACCTTTTACTTAATGTCTTGCTAAATCTCAGTAGACCGAGACTTGGTTATGTCTCGGTCGATGCTATATTCTTGAGATCTCACATTGAGATATGTGTAAAAAAAAATTCTTACATGTTTGGTCACTTGGTTAATCTCAGTTGAATGAAACATAGTCACACCATTTACTTAATTTAAGAACTTTTTGACAACATGTGCCCGTTCCTCCCTTGACAACGATCGAGCCATTGTGAACCTCCCCAAGCAAAGGCGGGGTGCCGAGGCTGCAAGCTAGATGTAGGCGGCCACGACATCTCATCGATGCGGAGCTCCATCTCCGATACTCGTTGCCGTCTTTGTCGTTCATGGATCAATGAGGCGGACGAGCGAGGAGACCAGCTAAAGTGCCACATGAATCTCATTAAAAAAATATACTCCCTCCGTCCTATAATATAAAACGTTTTTTGATACTACACTAGTATCAAAAACGTCTTACAATATGGGACGGACGGAGCGAGCATGTCACGTCTCCACGGGAGCTGCCTTCCATCGTGATTTTAGAGGGTTGTTTCTTACGTTCTTTGGTACCAAGGCCGTGTACTGGCTCCCCTCTTGTCCAAGAATGTGAGACGCATGCATTAATTGGCTCTACAGATCTATGAATTCCCCTCAACTTTCAGTGGGGGGTGCCATCGAGCTCGACCCACCGCTGCGGGGGGTGGTGAGTGCGGCGGTGGCTAGGGAGGATCGGCGGGCGAGGGAGGCCACCGCCGAGGAGTACATAGCGGACCTCCGCCGCCAGTACCCTGAGCTGGTGGATGTGGAACGCATGATCTTCGCGGAGGCGGAGCGCGCGGTTGACGGGGAGGTCATCGTCCTCTCGGACGACGAGAAGGACGGCGGCGTGACGACAACTTTGACATTGAAGAATGGCGGAGGATCTCCTCTGACCAAGTCGACGACGGCACAGGGCCAAACCCCATGGGCGGTTGGATTTCGCGGGCGGACTGACTTGCCCTCTATAAGTCCGACGATTAAGGTTTTAGTTTGACTATGCTTCGGTGGTTTATAATGTAAATTATGTTTAGTTTTAAGTTCAAGTTCGTGTTTAGGTTTAAACTAGACTATGTTTTGGCTGATGCTCATATACATTGTGTCGAATTTTGGTTGTTTAAATCGAATCTATGTTGAGCTTATGAAAATTTACTTTTTACTCCGCTGAATTTAAGAGTTCGACTAGGTCCGGCCAAAACTTAGTGGAGTAAAAATACTTCACTAAGTTTACTCCAACGTTTTGCTCCTCCATTTTTAGGGGATCGGCTAGAGTTGGCCTAACATAATTCGATCCCACAAGATTTAAACCCAGGTCAGCAAGGGCACACCACCAAGTCCTCGTCATTAGGTCTACAAACCAGTTCTTTGGTATCCAGATAACTGGTTACATTTTGAGGAATGACAAAACATGAACAAGGTCACCAGCATCTACATATTATTGGGCTCCTGCAATTTATCCCTGCATTTCCATATGATGCAACTAATTTTTCCTACCACAGCAGGATTGGGAAGTGACCAAAGACTGAGAAGTGAGAACAGACAATGCAACATCCCATCGTGACCAAATAGTCGAATGACTTTAACAAACAACTTGCAAAACTAGATAACAAATACCTCATACTGAAAAGGGCTTTATTATAGTAAAAGAACTCTTTTTATGTAAGGTGCACATCACACAAATAATTTATACCACACTATTGTCCAGGTGACACAGGAGCATCATCATCCGGATTTTCCTGACGCCACCACACAAGAAAACTCCAAAGTTTCTCCCCTAGAGTTTGTCCAGAAAGATTTTCCTCCTTGACAGTCTCATCCAACTTCCCTGCTGTGTCTGTCCAAACACAATAACCATTGGTTAATGATAGTAGCAAGCTATAATTTTTAAACAGAAGAATCTCTCTCAATGCTCAAGGATTTCCACCAAAACATAGTCACGAAATCGTTCAGATTACAGTCTAACATCACAACAATTTCCTTTTTCTTTCCTTTCTCTTTACTACCAGCAGCAGCGTACACTGCCCAATCTAGAATCTAGATGATGCAAAAACGAAGGTGATATAGTATAAAGCAAGATGAGAGATGAGGAATATGATTACCAGGTGGCATATAATACGTGTCTCCATTTGAACCAACGAGCAATCCACCATCAGCCGGGTTATCTCCCGGCGACAGCCATAGCGAAGTGTCTTCATCCAGGAGGGCACCCGTGGCGGAGAGCCTACGAAACAACAAGTAAGCAGCCACAAGTAGTTCTCTCAGGCGATCACGGCGTGAGATTTCCCTCATCCGGTCGATGCTCCACCCGGGACCCGGCCATGGCGACCAAGCACGATGGGAGGCACAAAGCACAGTAATTAGCTAGGGGAGAAGGAGGCATCACCACTGATGGACGTCCGTCGCATGATGAGCCATGAGGAGGCCGCAGCTACGGTGGACGAGCTTGAGGCTGCAGGGGGTGGGTGAGGTCGGCACCACAGAGGAAATGGAGAGGAAGGAGAGAGGAGGAGGTGGTGTGGATATATACTAGCTAGATGCTGGAGCATCACCACTTATTTGATTCGGAGAGTGGTTTTTTGTAGGACGAGCTACACGGTACCCACTATCATAACCGTCCAAATAAGGCTCCGGTGTGTGAGGATTTGTCCCAGATACATCAGCTACAACAAGGATTGCAGGCCTACCTCAACAGTAACTACATGAATAAAAAACTGAATGGCTGGCTAGCTCAGTATCGATTCTGACACCGCAATTGCATGGCTACAGTACATGCCAGATAAAAAATTCTCATACTTCTCTCTCACACCAACGGAGCTCTTCTCCTTTTGTCAATATGTGGTTGTCGTTGACGGAAAGCGACGTACTATTTCGGGAATAAATCAGCACGAGCGTACTACCTATAACATATATTGTTGGATATTGTTTCTCTGCCTAAACAAACAAGATTAAAGAGAAGAAGAATATATATCTTGCATGTGTTAGCTTAGTTGCATCGCTGCCATGCCTCGTTTGGGCTACTACTGTTTATGACATTGCACTTGCATATGCCTCTGACTTTCACAGACTGTTCCTGTGTCATCCGTTGCATGCCCATCTTCTCTCTCTGCCTTTATGCTCTCCTCTCTCTATCATCCCGTGCATACCTCTCTCTCTTTAAATCTTCTGAAAAAACAATTGCACAACAACATCTCTCTCTCTCAATTTTGAATGCGCAGACTCTCTCTCTCTACTTCAATTACTGGCAACCTCACGTGGCTACAGTGCCTGCATGCAGACAGCAGAGAGAGGGCTGGTCCACACAGAGAGCACAGGTCAGTAACTGCATGCAGTCCGCACCTGCTAATGACACTACAGGGAACAGCTGGCGCCCGTGATGCTCCTTTTCAGCACAAATCTCGAAGCAGACCAACGGGCCAGATAGTAGGTACCGTGGAGCTCGGGCTAGGAAGAAACTTTGTGAGTGTGGTTTTCTGTAGCTCAGGCTACACGATACCCCTTATCTATGCCATCCATTTATGCATCAAGATCCGTGCAGACACATTTGTCTTTTTTGTTTCTCTCAAACGACACAACATATGAACTTTAACTTTTGCAGAACAACAATACATTCTAACTACAATCTAGGGAAAAAACTTTCAGATTTTTTCATGCATTTTAAATACTTGAAATAATATTTTTATTCAAAGAAAATCTCATTTTGTATATTTATATCAGACCAAAAAATCTGAAAGTTTTTTCACACATTGATGTTCTAATATTTGTTCGATCTGCAAAGTTTGAAGTTCATATGTTGTTTCGTTTTCGAGAAACAAAAAAGATAAATCTTCTTGTTGTTAGTTAGTTGGAGAGTACGGATCTCAAAGCAAGGTTGGAGGGTTGAGGATAAGAGGTTCCATGTAGCTTGAGCTACAAAGAAATTTTGTGATCCTTCGGTCAATCATTGTTGGCTGTTGGGACTGAACAGCTCCTTGTACTTCTTTTTTCTAAAACGGAGACCAAACGCCTTACACAGTCCATTGACTTAGAAATAAAGAAGTGCTCTGATAATTGGTGGATAAACCTACCGTCAAGGATGGCAACATTTGGGTACATAGCCTGTGCGACCTGGCTCACAATAGACAAAAATGACATACCGTGAACAAGAAAAAACATCGTCGAGGCAACACACAAGTTTATCCATCATCACTCCTCGACCAAGCGACTCCGTCTTAACCGCGGGCGACCATTGCTGAAGCCATCAAATAACTGCCAAATAGTCGGTGTCGATGAAGGGGCAGCTCCGATTGTGAAGGCGAGCTATAAAGGAGAATCATGCACGTTCGTAGTCGGATCGTGAAAGTCTACTCCAACAAAAATGATAGTCACCATCTCATCGAAAGACGGGACACCTTTGCCTCTATCACGGGAGCTACCTTCCATCGTGCTTTTAGAGGGCTCTTTCTTACGTTCTTTGGTACCAAGGCCGTGTACTGGCTCCCCTCTTGTCAAAGAATGTGAGACACATCCATTAATTGGCACTACCAATCTATGAATTCCCCTCAACTTACCGTGAGGTTTGGCGCCCGTCGAGCACGACCCGCCGCCGTGGGGGTGGTGAGTGCGGCGGTGGCTAGGGAGGACCGAGAGGCGAGGAAGGGCATCGTTGCGGAGGCCACCGCCGATGAGTACATGGCGGACCTTCGAGGCCAGTACCCCGACCTCCATAGCGAACGCAAGATCTTCACGGAGGCAAAGCGCATGGCCGACAGGGAGGTCATCGTCCTCTCGGACGATGAGAAGGATGGCGGGGTGACGACGACTTTGATGTTGAAGAATGGCGAAGGATCGTCCCTGACAGCGGCGACGGCGGCACAGGGCCAGACCCAATGGGCGGTGGGATTTCGTGGGCGGATTTACTTGCCCTCTATAAGTCTGACGATTAAGGTCTTAGTTTGACTTTACTTTGGTGGTTTATAATTTAAATTATGTTTAGTTTTAAGTTCAAGTTCATATCTAGTTTTAAACTAGACTATGTTTCGGCGGATGCTTACATACATTGTGTCGAAATTCGGTTGTTTAAATCAAATTTATGTAGAATTTATGAAAAATTGCTTTTTTATTCCGCTAAATTTAGGAGTTCGACTAGGTCCGACCAAAACTTAGTGGAGTAAATATACTCCACTAAGTTACTTGGCCGTTTTGCGCCTCTATTTTTAGGGGGTCGGCTAGATTTGGCCTAACTTAATTGGATCCAGAAGATTTAAACCCAGGTCAGCGAGGGCACACCACCACGTCCTTGTCACAAGGTCTACAAGTCAGTTCTTTGGTATCCTGATAACTGGTTACATTTTGAAGAATGACAAAACATGAACAAGGTCACCAGCATCTACATATTATTGGGCTCCTGCAATTTATCCCTGCATTTCCATATGATGCAACTAATTTTTCCTACCACAGCAGGATTGAGAAGTGACCAAAGACTGAGAAGTGAGAACAGACAATGCAACATCATATCCTGACCAAATATTCGAATTACTTTAGTAAACAACTTGCAAAACTATATAACAAATACCTCATACTGAAAAGGGCTTTATTATAGTAAAAGAACTCTTTTTATGTAAGGTGCACATCACACAAATAATTTATACCACACTATTGTCCAGGTGACACAGGAGCATCATCAACCGGATTTTCCTGACGCCACCACATAAGAAAACTCCAAAGTTTCTCCCCTAGAGTTTGTCCAGAAAGATTTTCCTCCTTGACGGTCTCATCCAACTTCCGTGCCGTGTCTGCCCAAACACAGTAACCATGGTTAATAACCCTAGTAGCAATCTATAATTTGTAAACTGAAGCCAAGCTTGTACACGAGATCGTTCAGAATACATGTACAGTTGCAAAACATCACAACAATCTCCTTTTTTTTTCCTCTTTACTACCAGCAGCACGTACACTGCTCAATCTAGAATCTAGATGATGCAAACACGAAGATGATATAGTATAAAGCAAGATCAGAATGAGATATATCACCAGGTGGCATATAATACGTGTCTCCGTTTGAACCCACGAGCAATCCACCATCAGCCGGGTCATCTCCGGGCGACAGCCATAGCGAAGTGTCTTCATCCAGGAGCGCACCCGTGGCGGAGAGCCTACAAAACAAACTACGTAAAGATGCAAGCAACCACAAGTAGTTTTTGAGGCGATCATGGCCGGAGATTTCCCTCATCCGCTCGACCCGGCCATGGCGACCAAGCATGATGGGAGGCACGCACAAAGCAAATAATTTAGCTAGGAGAGAACGAGACATTACCACTGATGGACGTCTGTAGCATGATGAGCCATGAGGCGGCCGCTGCGTTGGAGAGCTCGAGGCTGCAGGGGGGCCGGTGAGGTCGGCACCACGGGGAAATGGAGAGGAAGGAGAGAGGAGGAGGTGGTATGGAGATATACTAGCTAGATGCTGGAGCATCACCACTTATTTGATTCGGTCAATCATGGTTAGTTGTTGGGACTGAACAGCTGCTTGTACTTCTTTTTTCCAAAACGGAGACCAAACTCCATTGACTTAGAAATAAAGAAGTACTCTGATAATTGGCGGATAAACCTAACGTCAAGGATGGCAACATTTGGGACACACCCGTGCGACCTGGCTCACAATAGACAAACGACATACCGTGAACAAGAAAACATCGTCGAGGAAACACACACGTTTATTCATCATCATGTTGATGGTATAATTTGGCTAGTTAATATATAATGAGCCAAATTGATTCAATGATTTATCAAGCTGATTGGTTGATGCATTTTTTAAGTATTGCAACATTAATTTTCATGGACAACAAAGATGCAAGTTCTAAGAAGGATCGGATGCTAAGCTAAACTATGGGCATGGAGTGCATGGTCTATATATATATATCTACGTGTGCGGAGAAGTATGCTTAGTGCTGATAGCTATTATCCAGGTTGATTTGCGACGTTGCCGGAGTATTTTATTATTTTCTTTGAAGGCTCAAGGTATTTGTACGTGTATTCTTAGAACTTGGGCTACTATATTATCTGGTGATAGCGATGTGGCCGGAATATTTAATTGATAAGACAAGGTGTGTATACGGTGAGAAGGGATCGCCATGCAGGTTAGCCTAATGTAAAACGTCAAGTACTATACATGGTAGCCCAATTAGGATGACCTGATTAGATTCTAATCAGTTTGATTTTGGAATTCAACTCATGTACGCCAAGTCCTGCCTTGTATACGTCAAAGTCCAGCGTGTCTTGTATATAAGGCCATGGCCGATTGGAAACGCCCCCAACAATCGATCTATCAATACAAACTCTATTTTCACGTACGTCTATTTTCATCGTTACTTCCTGCCGAGCCCTAGCAGCCCTAGGGTTTGGTGATCTTTGTCGTTTTGCGCTGAAAAGCGGCCGGTTCTTCTCCACGAAAGCGAGAAAATCTTTGTTGCTTTACTCGTAAAGCAATCGTTCGTCGTCACGAAAGCACGACAAATATCCTGGTGTTGCGCGGTGATTTCCCGTGCCAACACATCACTCCTCGACCAAACTACTCCGTCTTTACCGCGGACGACCATTGCTGAAGCCATCACTGCACTAGACAGCAGCGCACCGTGTAGCACCACGGTTTAATAAAGATCTTGAAAAATGTCTACCTGGTCATGTACGCTCATTAGTGCTGCAAGTCAATGATGAGTATTCTGGAAAAAGACCGATGCCACCAGACAGTATAGCAGATTTAACAATTTTCCAAGTAATATACATATTCCTAGTGCATCGGCTAATGCTATGCAGCCTCACGTTTCTTTAAACAATAATCTGGATGGCCGGAACTATGTTGGTAGTTTCGCTAATAATTTAGTTCCTAGTACTGCTGCTCCTATTGTTTCGACTTCGGTTCCACAAAATCACAATAACAATAACCGAAGTTTTGGTTTTAATTCTAATTTGCAGTAGCCTAGTTATCAGACAGTAACCTATAGTATGCCACCACTGCCGCCTGTTGGTACCGGGGTTCCGTACGGGCCAGTACCCGATTCATATTTTAGTGGGTCTCCCTTGCAAACTTCACATGCTCAAATTCCGTTGTCGGAGTTTCCGCCGCGTGCTTATGTTTCATCTGCTCCACAAGCCAGTTCTATACAGCCCAATAATAATTTTAAGGATCAGCTTGCTAATATACTTAGAGAATTTGGTTTAGAACCCAAGGGTAGAGCACGTGCATACCAAAAACCATACCCTGATTATTTTGACTCGACACCATATCTTCGTGGTTTTAGAATTCCAGATTTTGTTAAATTTACTGGGGAAGATGGTAGATCTACTTTTGAGCATGTGGGACAATTTTTAGCACAATGCAGTGAGGTCGGCACATCGGATGTTTATAGATTAAAATTGTTTCCATTATCTTTATCCGATACTGCATTTACTTGGTTTACATCGCTTGCTCCTAATTCGATTTCAACATGGGCACAATTGGAGCAAAAATTTCATGAGTATTTTTATAGCGGTGAAACAGAACTTCGACTTTCAGATCTAACCATGGTTAGGCAGAAATATAATGAGCATGTTCATGATTATATTAGGAGGTTTAGAGATGTCAAAAACCGATGTTTCAGCTTGACCATAGCCGAAAAGGATTTAGCCGATCTTGCCTTTTCGGGTCTACTTGCTCATATTAAGGATAAACTAGAAGGGCAAGAATTTTTAGATGTTAATCAAGTTTTGCAGAAGGCTTTGGCGTAGGAAAACCGGGCTAAGGAAATTAAACAATACAACCGGTTTAAAGAAAATAGAAATAAAAAAAAGGATAACCATGTGGTTAACACCTTAAATTATGATAGTGATTCGGCTAGTCAGGATGATGTTAACATATGTGTAGCCGAATGGGTTCAAGCGCCAAAGTCAAAACCATTTGCATGTTCTGCTTTGAAACCTACACATGCTAGAAGAGATGAAATTAAATACACTTTTGATGTTAGCAAGTGTGATAGAATTTTTGATATGTTATTGCAGAATAAATTAATTAGAGTAAGAGAGGGTCATGTAATTCCACCTCCAGAAGAATTGTGTAGAAGAGCTTATTGTAAGTGGCACAATTCTTTTTCTCATGCTACTAATGATTGTTACGTGTTTCGTCGACGGGTGCAATCGGCCATCAATGAAGGACGATTGACGTTTACAGAAGATCCTAAGATGAAGCTCGACATCGACCCTTTTCCTATTAATATGGTCGAGCTTGAGAGTAAAAAAATGTTTATTCGGTTGGATCAGACCGGATCCGCAAGAGAAAAAAATGTTTATTCGGTTGTTGATAACAGTGCTCCTCCAAGGTTGATCAAAACAAAAAAAATCCTGAAATAGGAGTGTGGAAAGTCAATGGAGGAAGGAGACAAGCTCCAAGGCCAAAGCCGACAGTTAGCATGTTGTTGGAAAAATATACCTCACGCAAGACCAACAATGTGTTTAATCGGCTTGGAGGTAATAAGCGTCCTAGATCTGCTTCTGGACCTAGCAATGGCAAGGAAGTGCATATGACCAACAGCCGTATTTTGCAATGGAGCCGACATATTGGGGTTGTGCACCTCCTATGTATCCGCAGTTTCCTCCATGGGAGTTTAATCCTTGGGCGCCATATCCTACAGGGCCAGCAGGTTATTTTCAGCCAGGATGGATCCCGCTGAGGCCTATGTTCAGACCAAACGTACATGAGAAAAGGGCTCGTTTCAATGAGGAGGCTAGATCACATAACGCCATCGAGATTCGAGGAGGTCGATCACCGGTACGCAGTGCAGAGCGCAACAACTATAAGGGCAACTACAAGCGCGTATGGATGCCGGTGAAGCATGCTGAAACTAAAGCAGCAAAAAATTCAGATGATTTGGAAGCTGATCATGGTCTGAAAATAGCGGAACACCAGTCACATGAAGGTGTTGTCAATTGTACAGAAACAAGCAGTGTCTCAAAATAAGCTCTCGGTACAGAGGAGAAAAGTAATGGCGTAAAGTTGCGGCAAGCTGGCCAGTCTAAACAATTTGAAAAGCAAACTAATTCTGGGCATAACTCGCATGCACGGCCGGATGCTATATCCTCATGTACTATTCAGAAGCCTAAATGGACTAGCACACAAGCTGATTTGATTATAAAGAATTGTTGCACAGGAACGTCCAAGAGTTTGCCTCCGAAGAGTTTCAAGTCTAATACTAGTACATCTACACGTTGGGACTCAGGCAATGTACGCGGCCAGGGATTTAATTCCAGTACCGTATATGATCAGCAGAGAAGTTTTTGGCCAGAGACGAAATATTTGCCAGAAAAGCAGAAGTACGTCAGTGTAGGCCGAACAACCCGGGGGGCAGCCAAATTAAGCCTATCGCGCCAGGGACTAAACCAGCACCGCAGTGGTGCCCGAATGGACTTACCCACACTCAAAAACGATGTGTACAGCGACTGCGGACATTGGAAATAAAGGAAGAGATAGCTGAGAAGAAGCGCGATAGATGGTTCAATCAGGATAAATCAATGATGCTTACAAAGACTTGGAAGGAGAAGCGTATCACAACAAAGAAAAATAAAAATACGGATGACATCATTATTGCAGAAAATTCAGAGAATAATAAAGATGTACCAACTGATATGGATGTTAATATGGTGTTCGCATTGCCTGCTGAATTTCGAGCGCCCGAGGCAGAAATTGCTGAACTTGTTCTTGGCCCAAAGAATGCTACATTTGAGATACCAGAGAAGCATGGGCAACACCTAAAGCCATTATTTATCAGAGGTCACATTGATGGTAAGCCTATTGGTCGCATGCTTGTTGATGGCGGTGCAGGTGTTAATATTATGCCCTTTTCGGTATTTTCTAAACTGAACCGAAAAGAGAGCGAGTTAATGAAGACCAACATGGGGCTTAATTAGTGGGTTCTCAGGAGAATTGTCCGAGGCTAAGGGTGTTATTTCTATGGAGCTCACAGTCGGAAGCAAAACATTGCCGACCGCATTTTTTGTTGTCGATGTCAAAGGCCGGTATAATATCCTTTTGGGACGCGACTGGATTCATGCAAATTGTTGCATCCCTTCTACTCTTCATCAATGCTTAATTCAGTGGGTTAATGATGATGTCGAGGTGATTGAGGCGGAAAATTCTTCTTGCATTACTTTGACGGAGGCACCAGTTGATTGGCAACACGGTGACATGTGATGTTTGACCGGTAGGGATTTATCGGATTATGATTATATCAGTAACGGTAGCGATTGTTTTGTACCTATAAATGCACAGTCGGCTGACATAGCTCGGCTTAATGATTTATCTATATAAATGATGAATAAAGACGATAGTATTAAGTGGCTACAAAGACGCACGGAGGAGTATCGTTCCGGAAAGAACGATATGCATGAAACTATTAAAGATTTTGATAACATGGAAAAGCTTGGACATGGATTCTCATCGGCTGATCCACTTGAAGAAATTGATATTGGTGATGGAAGTATTCCGAGGCCTACATTTATCAAAGCTAACATGAAAGCCGATCAGAAAAGTAAGGTACGTTTATTACTTGAAGAATTTGTTTATTGCTTTGCTTGGAATTATACTGAGATGCCCGGTTTGAGTAGAGATTTAGTAGAGCATAGATTACCTATTAAATTTGGTTTTAGGCCGCATAAACAACCTCGTAGAAGTTTCAATCCTAATTTGTATGACCGCATCAAAGAAGATGTTGATCGGTTGTTAAAAGCTAAGTTTATTCGGCCGTGTAGATATGCAGATTGGGTTTCTAATATTGTGCCCGTGGAAAAGAAAAATACTGGTAATATTAGAATTTGTGTTGATTTTAGATATTTGAATAAGGCTACTCCGAAAGATGAATATCCTATGCCTATAGCCGACATGCTTATTAATGATGCATCACGACATAAAGTGATTAGCTTTTTAGATGGTAATGCAGGTTATACTCAAATATTTATGACCGAACAAGATATGTCTAAGACTGTTTTTCGTTTCCAAGGTTTTGTTGGTTTGTTTGAGTGGGTCGTTATGACATTTGGGTTGAAAAATTCCGGCGCTACATACCAACGAGATATGAATTTATTTTTTCATGATCTTCTAGGCATTGTACTAGAAATATATATTGATGACATAGTTGTTAAATCGGATGACTTTGATCATCATTTAGCCGATTTAAGATTAGCTTTTGAAAGGATGCGCCGGTATGGATTAAAAATGAACCCATTCAAATGTGCTTTTGGCATGTCGGCTGGTAAGTTTTTAGGATTCATAATTCATGAAAATGGCATAGAGATTGACCCTAAGAAAGTGGATGCAATTAGAAATTTGGAGGAACCCACGTGTAAAAGGGATGTGCAAAAGTTGTTAGGAAAAATTAATTACTTGAGGCGATCCATATCTAACCTTGCAGGGAAAATTGAATCGTTTATTCCTTTACTTCGACTAAAGAATGAAGCCGAATTTACTTGTGGGGCAGAGCAACGAGATGCTTTTAATTATATAAAACGATGCTTGTCGAATCCTCCAATATTGCGGGCGCCCAAGTCCGGTGCGCCGTTCAGGCTGTACATTGCTCCAGAAGATAGGGTGATCGGTGCGGTGTTGGCGCAAGAGGTCAGCGGGAAAGAATACATCATTGCATACTTAAGCCGTCGTTTGCTCGATGCCGAAAGTCGGTATGTGTTTATTAAAAAGTTATGCTTATCTTTATACTATGCATGTACCAAGTTTCGGCCTTATCTTCTTTCTAGTACGTGTGTAGTACCTTGCCAAGCTGACGTCATTAATTATATGTTGCAACAACCGATTCTTAGTGGTAGGATTGGAAAATGGGCTTACGCACTAATAGAATATGATTTAACATATGAATTGTTGTGTGCTATGAAGGGTCAAGTTATCGCCGATTTCATTGTTGATCATAGGATTAAAGATGATGAAAACATTAATTATGTTAGTGTATACCCATGGAAACTTTATTTTGATGGATCGGTTTGTAGGGAAGGGCAAGGCGTCGGTAATGTTTTAGTTTCACCTAATAATGTTTTGCACTAATAACCAAGCTGAGTATGAAGCTTTACTGTTTGGATTACAAACTTTAGTTGATATGGGCGTAAAGAATGTAGATGCTTTTGGGGATACGCTTCTGGTAGTACAACAAATTAAAGGCGAATTTCAATGTTTTGATGGATTATTAAATAGTTATTTGGACCGATGTTTAGACATAATTAAGTCTCTAGATACATTCACCATCCATCATATACCTATAGAAGAAAATTCTAGAGCTAATTGTTTAGTACAGCAAGCATCCGGTTATCACATTAGTAAAGGAATGTTTTTTATAATAGACAAGACGATGCATGCTGAATCTATAATGATGGATACTTTGCCACGGGGTGCACTTGGGTCTAGTACAGTTGAACAACTAGTTGTACATTGTACTGCAGAATCAAATAAATTAGAATTAAGTGATTGGAGAGTTCCTCTAGTTAATCATTTAAAGGATCCAAGTCAAACAAGAGATAGGAAAATTTGGCGACAAGCTTTAAAATATACTTTGTTTAATGATGAGTTGTATTGCCGAACAATATATAGATGGGTTATTTTTAAAATGCTTAGATTCTGATCAGTCTAGAATAGCTATGGGTGAAGTGCATGAAGGAATATGTGGAACGCATTAGTCGGCTCACAAAATGCGATGGTTGTTAAAAAGAGCGGGGTTTTATTGGCAGACTTTGCTAAAGGATTGTTTTCGGTACTATAAAGGTTGTGAGGCATGTCAGAAATTTGGTAATGTGCAGTTAGCGCCCGCATCTATGTTAAATCCCATAATTAGGCCGTGGCCATTTAGGGGATGGGGTTTAGATTTTATTGGTGAGATACATCCTTCGTCTTCTAGAAGACATCGCTTCGTCCTAGTTGCCACAGATTATTTTACTAAATGGACTGAAGCAGTTCATTTGAGAAATACGACTCATAAGGAAGTTATTAGTTTTGTTTTAGAGCATATTATTCATAGATTCGGCATTCCTCAAACTTTAACTACTGATCAAGGTGCTTCTTTTATGTCTCATCAATTTCGTGAATTTGCCAAATCTTTAGGAATTAAATTGTTAAATTCGTCGCCTTATTATGCTCAAGCTAACGGACAGGCCGAATCTAGCAATAAAACTGTAATTAAGCTTATAAAGATGAAAATTGAGGAGCATCCGAAAAGATGGCATGAGGTACTATCGGAAGCTTTATAGGCTCATCAAATATCTAAACACGGAGAGACTCAAGTATATGGTCAGGAGGCGGTGTTACCTGTAGAGGTTAATTTAATCCTTGCACTAATAACCAAGCTGAGTATGAAGCTTTACTGTTTGGCTTACAAACTTTAGTTGATATGGGCGTAAATAATGTAGATGCTTTTGGGGATACGCTTCTGGTAGTACAACAAATTAAAGGCGAATTTCAATGTTTTGATGGATTATTAAATAGTTATTTGGACCGATGTTTAGACATAATTAAGTCTCTAGATACGTTCACCATCCATCATATACCTATAGAAGAAAATTCTAGAGCTAATTGTTTAGTACAGCAAGCATCCGGTTATCACATTAGTAAAGGAATGTTTTTTATAATAGACAAGCCGATGCATGCTGAATCTATAATGATGGATACTTTGCCACGGGGTGCACTTGGGCCTAGTACAGTTGAACAACTAGTTGTACGATGTACTGCAGAATCAAATAAATTAGAATTAAGTGATTGGAGAGTTCCTCTAGTTAATCATTTAAAGGATCCAAGTCAAACAAGAGATAGGAAAATTTGACGACAAGCTTTAAAATATACTTTGTTTAATGATGAGTTGTATCGCCGAACAATATATAGATGGGTTATTTTTAAAATGCTTAGATTCTGATCAGTCTAGAATAGCTATGGGTGAAGTGCATGAAGGAATATGTGGAACGCATTAGTCGGCTCACAAAATGCGATGGTTGTTAAAAAGAGCGAGGTTTTATTGGCAGACTTTGCTAAAGGATTGTTTTCGGTACTATAAAGGTTGTGAGGCATGTCAGAAATTTGGTAATGTGCAGTTAGCGCCCGCATCTATGTTAAATCCCATAATTAGGCCGTGGCCATTTAGGGGATGGGGTTTAGATTTTATTGGTGAGATACATCCTTCGTCTTCTAGAAGACATCGCTTCGTCCTAGTTGCCACAGATTATTTTACTAAATGGACTGAAGCAGTTCATTTGAGAAATATGACTCATAAGGAAGTTATTAGTTTTGCTTTAGAGCATATTATTCATAGATTCGGCATTCCTCAAACTTTAACTACTGATCAAGGTGCTTCTTTTATGTCTCATCAATTTCGTGAATTTGCCAAATCTTTAGGAATTAAATTGTTAAATTCGTCGCCTTATTATGCTCAAGCTAACGGACAGGCCGAATCTAGCAATAAAACTTTAATTAAGCTTATAAAGATGAAAATTGAGGAGCATCCGAAAAGATGGCATGAGGTACTATCGGAAGCTTTATGGGCTCATCAAATATCTAAACACGGAGCGACTCAAGTATATGGTCAGGAGGCGGTGTTACCTGTAGAGGTTAATTTACAAGCTCTTAGAGTGGCCAGACAAAATGATTTGTCGGCTGTGGACTATAAAGATCTAATGATGGATAAGATAGATGACATTTCAGAAGAGAGATTAAGAGCATTGCGAGAAATTGAGAAGGAGAAATTAAGAGTAGCCAAGGCTTATAATAAAAGGGTGAGAGAAAAATCGTTTCAAATAGGAGACTTAGTGTGGAAAACGATTTTACCTATTGGTACTAAAGATAGGAAATTTGGCAAATGGTCGCCGAGTTGGGAAGGTCCGTGCAAAATCTTAGAGATTGTTCCCGGAAATTCATATTTTGTACAATCTTTGCAGGGAGAAAAGTTGTCCAAAGCTCTTAATGGAAAATATTTGAAGAAGTACTATCCTAGCATGTGGCAGGAGGCCTGAACATGTTGTGGCCGATATGTTATTTCAAGTGTCGCCCTGAGCAAATTTGGCCGATATATTATTTGACGTATCGCCCTAAGAAAATTTGGCCGATGTATCTTTGGACATCGCCGTGAGTAATGATATGATCGTGATCGACTTCATCTTACAGTAACTGCTATAGTATTTTTGGTCAATGCAATTGTACCAAAAACAGGGGGCATGTGTTGATGGTATAATTTGGCTAGTTAATATATGATGAGCCAAATTGATTCAATGATTTATCAAGCTGATCGGTTGATGCATTTTTTAAGTATTGCAACAGGAATTTTCATGGACAACAAAGATGCAAGTTCTAAGAAGGATCGGATGCTAAGCTAAACTATGGGCATGGAGTGCATGGTCTATATATATCTGCGTGTGCGGAGAAGTATGCTTAGTGCTGATGGCTATTATCCAAGTTGATTTGCGACGTTGCCGGAGTATTTTATTATTTTCTTTGAAGGCTCAAGGTATTTGTAGGTGTATGCTTAGAACTTGGGCTACTATATTATCTGGTGATAGCGACGTGGCCGGAATATTTCATTGATAAGACAAGGTGTGTATACGGTCAGAAGGGATCGCCATGCAGGTTAGCCTAATGTAAAATGTCAAGTACTATACATGGTAGCCCAATTAGGATGACCTGATTAGATTCTAATATGTTTGATTTTGGAATTCAACTCGTGTATGCCAAGTCCTGCCTTGTATACGTCAAAGTCCAGCGTGCCTTGTATATAAGGCCATGGCCGATTGGAAACGCCCCCAACAATCGATCTATCAATACAAACTCTATTTTCACGTACGTCTATTTTCATCGTTACTTCCTGCCGAGCCCTAGCAGCCCTAGGGTTTGGTGATCTTTGCCGTTTTGCGCTGAAAAGCGGCCAGTTCTTCTCCACGAAAGCGAGAAAATCTTTGTTGCTTTGCTCGTAAAGCAATCATTCGTCGTCACGAAAGTACGGCAAATATCCTGGTGTTGCGCGGCGATTTCCCGTGCCAACACATCACTCCTCGACCAAGCTACTCTGTCTTTACCGCGAACGACCATTGCTGAAGCCATCACTGCACTAGACACTCGAAGCCACACTAATAACTGCCAAATAGTTGGTGTCGACGAAAGGGCAGCTGCGATTGTGAAGGCGGGCTATAAAGGAGAATCATACAATTTTGACATCGGAAGGATCAGTAGCCAGTGGCGAATTCTAGGGACGGCTTGAGCTTGCCCTCCAAAATCACAAGCAAAAATTTAGAGAAAGGTATACCCCCCTTCCTCTAAAATTGAATAAAAATTTAGAGCGGCAGAAGTGCACGATGCGCACCACGCACATGAGAGAGACGACGGAGGCGGGGAGGACTCGGGGGTGTGCACTTTGTTGTCTAATACTACTTCAAATCCT